>NC_057800.1:148694004-148731117 GCF_018294505.1 Triticum aestivum
CCAGGAGCTGATGGCGGTCCATGGAGCGATGGTCGCTGTGCGTGTTGACCTGGAGGAACACCTCACCTCTGCCGCCGCCCCCGACATGGTGCAGGCTCTGGCCCAAATGAAGTCCCCCAACGACTACCCCCTAGGACTTAACAGGTAAGATCTGACTAGCTAAATCTTACCAATACCACTTGCAAAGGCTATGATTTGTACGGTTGATGTATTAAGCATGTTCATGCCTTGTTTATTTCAGTACTACACACTATGTGATGTTCTAATATTACCATGTCCAGCTCAATTTCACCAATACCAGCAACAAACTTACAATACATGACTCAAGATATCACTAGAGATGCTGGCCATTTGCTATTTTTAGTGGATGCTAACCCTGTTGCACTTAACATGCCTGCCCATGTACTTACGCGGGGTCATAACGGCCGATGCTTTTGTTTGCCGTCGAGGTGAGCTACATCCCATGTCTTATAGTATTTCACATAATTTGTGCAATTGCAGTTTAAATTCTACCCATTTACTGGTTGCCTGTAGGTACACATGTCAGTGGCACTGATCCACGCTTCGACCCGGAGGAACAGCACGCCTCTGCCATCGCTGACTTTGGGCGAGCTCTGGCCAAGATGAAGTGCCCCAGGAACTACCCCTCAGGACTTACCAAGTATGTAGTCACCAATTCAATCTTACAATACCAGTTGCAATTAATGGCTATGTTCTGTACGTCGATGTAATAAGCATGTTCTAGTAAACATGCCTAACATGTTTTTGCTACGATCCCTACCTTTTATAGACATCTGGGCCATTCTCTGCTCTGGCAGCACCTGCCTTGTGATGTTTAACTATGCCAATTGCATTTTTATCAGTACCGGTTTCAATGTCTATTAAGCCTGTTGCAATTAACAGTTCAATCCATTTTTAAATAGTTGCATTTCAATAGCTACAAACTTACAAAACATGACTTAGGATGTTGTTAAGCCTGTTGCAATTAACAGTTGTATCCATTTTTTAATATGTCCATTTGCTACCATGCTACTCTCCGTAATGAAGATATACTAGAGATGCCACCCCATTTGCTATTTTTGGTGGATGCTAACCCTGTTGCACTTAACATGCTTGTCCATGTACTTACGCTGGGTCATAACGGCCGATGATGTTGTTTGCCGTCAAGGTTAGTTGCATCCCATGTCTTACAGTATTTCATATCATTTGTCCAATTGCAGTTTAACTTCTACCATTTACTGGTTGCCTGTAGGTACACATGTCAGTGGCACTGATCCACGCTTTGACCCGGAGGAACAGCTCGCCTCCGCCGCCGCTGACTTTGGGCAGGCTTTGGCCAAGATGAAGTGCCCCAGCAACTACCTCTCATGGCTTACCAAGTATGTACCCACTAGTTCAATCTTACCAATACCAATTGCAATTAATGGCTATGTTTTGTACTTTCGATGTATTAAGCATGTTGTCGTAAACATGCCTAACACGTTTGAGCTATTTTCCCTACCTTTTATAGACAACTGGGCCATTATCTGCTCTGGCAGCACCTGCCCTGTGATGTTTAACTCTGCCAATTGCATTTTTATCAGTACCGGTTTCGATGGCCATTAAGCTTGTTGCAATTAACAGTTGTATCCATTTTTAAAGAGTTGTATTTCAATGGCTACAAACTTACAAAACATGAATTAGGATGTTGTTAAGCCTGTTGCAATTAACAGTTGTATCCATTTTTTAATCCATCCCTTTGCTACCGTGCTACTCTTTCGAAATGAACATATCACTACAGATGATGTTGTTTTATTACCATTTGCTATGTTTGGTGGATGTTAACTCTATTGTAGTTAACATTGGCTTTCCATGTACTTACACAGGGCTATAATGGGCGATGCCGTTGTTTGCCGTCGAGGTTAGCTGCATCCCATGTCTTATACACCATCTATTCCTAAATATAAGTATTTTTAGAGATTCCAATATAGACTACATAAGGAGCAAAATGATTGAATCTAGATTCTAATCTAAACTATATATATAATTCTATATACATCCGTATGTAGTTCATATTGAAATCTAAAAAAATACTTGTACTTAGGAACATAGGTAGTTGTATTTTACATCATTTGTGCAATCTTAGTTTAGCTTCTAACATTTACTGGTTTCTTGTAGGTACATATATGAGGGGTACATATCCACGCTTCGATCCATTTTGCATATGGGGCAATGAGATATTCATGAACAAGCGTCAAGTGAGGAAACTAAGAAAGATTGTTAGGCGAAAGAAATGGGTGATTGGAATTAAACTCTTTATTTACATTTTTTCAAAGACAACGGTGAACTTTAGGATGGTAAGTAATGTGTTGCCTTTTTCCCCTGCCCACAACAAGTTACTCTATTAAACCTCACTATCTAATATTTTTCTCTTTTCAGTCGTTTCCGAAGCTATTTACTGATGATTACCTTCCAAACTACATGACCGGAGTGGAGGCAACTAAGGTTAAAGTATATAATTCATGCTTCCATGATAATGCTCTAGAAGTCTTCCTGGAGGCGGTGAAGGATGGGCAGGCGATCGTCACAAGGGGTTGGACAAAAGTGGTATGTGCCTATGGCATGCAGGAAGGCACATTATGGGCATTCCACTTCTTCAACACCTTTGGCAGTCAAAATGATTTACACTTGTCTCTTCACCTTTACCGCCTTTAAATACTGCGGTTCATCATAGTTAATTGGTGCCTAATCCAGTAATTACTGAACATATTGTGTTGGCAATTTTATTTATGGATTCGTTGTTGAACCATTGTGCTGAGAATTTGAATTGCACATTTCGTATTTCAAAATTTCCAGTTAGAATAATAAATTACAGGCAAAATAAAAATAGAACAGACGGTCATGGACCTTTGCAAACGGTTCTAGCAGTAAAAGCACTTGCGATAGATAGCCCAATGCCACATAGTTTTCTACATCAAATCATGTGTGATGTAGTTAATGAAAGCAAACAGTTGACCAAGGCAGAGCGTGTGTGATAGTTACACCTTTCACACACGAGCGTATACATAAAACCGTGTGGGATGTACATCCGAATGGAAACGTTTTCCCTGGATTGACTGTGTGGGATGTACATAAGAACGGAAATGTATTCCTTGGATTCACTGTGTGTGATATACATACGAACGGAAATGTTTTTCTGGGATTCACCATGTGGTATGGACATACCTACGGAAATGATTTCTGGGATTCACCATGCAGGATGTGCATACCTATGGAAATGATTTCTGGTATTCACCATGTGGGGTGTACATACCTACGGAAATGAATGGGTTTCGATGCCTCACCCGATCGCACACGACCCTAGCCTAGGTCCCAGGAGGTCCTATCCCCGACGATTTCTGGGTCGTGTGGGAAGGACACCCTATCGCACACACTCACTTCGCGACGGTTCCAAATGCCGTCGCGGAAAGGGGTTTTAAACCATTTGTTTAGGACTGACGCGCACCAGTGTTTACTTATCTTAGTTCGATCTTTTTTGCTTTAGATGAAATAAAGTTTAGTTCGATCCTTTATTATTTGAGAGTTTGCTTAGTGATCTGTCATTGTAATCGTGTGCAAGTTATATAATAAAGTTTAATTTGATTTTTTTGCTTTCTTTACTTTCATGTTGCAAATAAAGAAAAGAAATAAGAAAGAAAAATAGAAAGGAAACAAACAAAAGAAAGGAAATAAATCAATAAGATTATATACTAATCCTATGGTAGGTGATAGCATCACATAAGGAAAAGTATAAGTAGAAAATTTTATTAGAGATTGACAAACATAGGATTAGTCAATGATGCAACTCATGAAAGAATCGATAAGGAAAGAGAAGATTCACATATAAATATACTATCCTAGAAATCTTTTGTGATTGTGAGCCCTCATCAAAATATTATATGCCAAAATTGTTGACGTTGGACAAGGAAGACAACTTAGTGATTTATGTTTGTTCATATTCACATAGAAGTCATATTGTCATAGATCCTTTAACATGTGGTGATTGCCATCTTTGCTAGCCAAAAAATTTGTACTAAGTAGAGATACTACTTGTGCATCCAAAAACCCTTAAACCCAAATCTTTTTCAAGTGTCCACCATACCTACCTAGGGATTGAGTAAGATCCCTCAAGTAAGTTTTCATCGGTGCAAAAAGGCAATAAAAATTGCTTCTAAAAGTGTGAGATCATTTAGTGTAAGAGAAAATTGAGCGTTGCACGAACTTGTGGTGGTGAAGAATAAAAGCGATAGACTGCATAATAAAGGTTGCTGTCACAAGGGGAAATGTGATGTGATGTTCTTTTGCACTAAGGGATTGAGAATACAAACAAATAAGTGCATGGCAACCTCTGCTTCCCTCTACGAAGGGTCTATCTTTTACTTTTATCTAAAGAGTCAAAGTTTTTCTCTCTATTCCTTTTATTTTTCTCTTTTGGCAAGCATCATGTGGTGAGGAAAGATCTAGGCATATGTGTCCAGTTGAATATGGGTGGCATGAGTTACTATTGTTGACATCACCCTTGAGGTGAGTATGTTGGGAGGCAAAATCATAAGCCCCTATCTTTCTATGTGTCCAGTTGAAATGTTTTGCTCATGGGTACGAGGTGAGTGTTAGCAATTATAGGATACTATATGATGGTTGAGTATGTGGACTTGCCTAAAGGCTCCGACACGTGACTCTTCCTAAAAACATGATGAATTGTAGTTGTAAAGTTGACTGGGAACATAGTTTGTTGGTTTCTAATAGAGTTTTTGCTTTATACTTCGATTGTGTGATGAACTATTACTTATGCATGAGAAGTATCTGATAAAAGTTCTATGATGAAAGTCCTATGTTTAATTGTGTTGCTATTATAATAATAAACATGATGCTTCTATGTCTGTATTTTGTTTTTATCAACACCTCTCTCTATAAGCATGTGGACATGTTTTTCGATTTCGGTGTTCGCTTGAGGACAAGCGAGGTCTAAGCTTGGGGGAGTTGATACGTCCATTTTGCATCATGTTTTCTTACTATTATTTATAATGTTTTTATCCATAATAATGCTTTTGGAGTAATTCTAATGCCTTTTCTCTCATAATTTGCAAGGGACACACCAAGAGGGAGAATTCCGGCAGCTGGAAATCTGGACCTTAAAAAGCTACGTCATGCTACCTATTCTGCACAACTCCAAATAAGTTGAAACTGCACGGGGATTTTTATGGAATATTTAAGAAATACTGGAGCCAATAACCACCAGGTGGGCACAACCCACCTGGGCGCGCCCAGGTGGCCTGTGGCCTCCTCGGCCCACCTTCGGTGCCCATCTTCTGGTACATAAGTCATTTTGACCTAGAAAAAAATAAGGAAAATGCTTTCGGGATGGAGCGCCGCCTTCTCGAGGCGGAACTTGGGCAGGAGCACTTTTTCCCTCCGGCGAAGCGATTCCGCCGGGGGAACTTCCCTCCCGGAGTGGGAAATCACCGTCATCATCATCACCAACAACTCTCCCATCTTGGGGAGGGAAATATCCATCAACATCTTCAACAGCACCATCTCCTCTCAAACCCTAGTTCATCTCTTGTGTTTAGTCTTGTTACTGGAACTATAGATTGGTGCCTGTGGGTGACTAGTAGTGTTGATTACATCTTGTAGTTGATTACTATATGGTTTATTTGGTGGAAGAATATATGTTTAGATCCATTATACTATTTAATACCCCTATGATCTTGAGCATGATTATTATTTGTGAGTAGTTACCTTTGTTCTTGAGGTCACGGGAGATATCATGTTGCAAGTAATCATGTGAACTTGATATGTGTTTGATATTTTGATAGTATGTATGTTGTTATTCCCTTAGTGGTGTCATGTGAACGTTGACTACATGACACTTCACCATATTTGGTCCTAAGGGAATGCATTGTGGAGTAGCAATTAGATGGTGGGTTGCGAGAGTGATAGAAGCTTAAACCCCAGTTTATGCGCTATTCCGTAAGGGACCGATTAGATCCAAAAGTTTAATGCTATGGTTAGAATTTATTCTTAATACTTTTCTCGTAGTTGCGTATGCTTGCGGGAGGGTTATTCATAAGTAGGAGGTTTGCTCAAGTAAGATCAGCACCTAAGCACCGGTCCACCCACATATCAAATTATCAACCTTTGGGTCCATAGTTATTAGCTAGATGACTTCTTCTCTCTCTTTGGATCTCAATACAAAGTTCTCCTTGATTCCTTTGGAGATCTATTCGATGTAATTCTTTTTGTGGTGTGTTTGTCGAGATCCGATGAATTGTGGGTTTATGATCAATGAACAATATTTGATTCTTCTCTGAAATATTTTATGCATGATTTCAATATCTTTGCAAGTCTCTTCGAATTATCAGTTTGGTTTGGCCTACTAGATTGATCTTTCTTGCAATGGGAGAAGTTCTTAGCTTTGGGTTCAATCTTGCGGTGTCCTTTCCCAGTGACAGCAGGGGCAGCAAGGCACGTATTGTATTGTTGTTGTTGGTGTACTAGATTAGGGGTACCCTAGTACCCGAACTTGTGCACGGGCAGTTGCAGCACCCCGCGGCAAAGGCTTGACGGGTGATCGCCAAGATCCCCCAAGGTTCCCTTGGAGCCATCCAAGAACAAAGTATTTAAACTAAGGAGACAAGACCCCGGCAAGAGGAGCTTGCCGGGAAGGCCAACCAAGGCGCTCCAATGAACCTGCCGCGACGCGCCACGCGCTCCGGCAAGGCAACAAGGCCCCGGCAAGAGGAGCTTGCCGGGAAGACAAACCAAGGTACCTCGAAGCCCGGTGAGCGACAAGCTTCAGGACCCGACAAGATAACAACAGCGGCAAGGCGCTTGCCGCGGCAGGCGGCCACTCTACATCTGCGCTCCAGCGCATCCACCAACGTGTCGCTCTGGGGGCCTCTCCGGGCATGCGTGGCGGGAGGCTGTGCAGCCAGCGGTGCTCAGTGGCATGCGAAGCTGAAAAGATCGCCATCATGGTGAACGGTGGGGCCCCTAACGGTCCTTTTTTGCACTGTTCGGGCGACTCAGACGGGCATTTAATGCCCTTGTCCCCTGCCGTCAGGGTTAGGTAGGGTGCACTGTACAAGTAACTGTATCAACTACCTCGCTTTTTACATTTTTACCCTCCTCTGCGTTGCCACCTGTCGGAGACCCCTTTAGCATATAAAAGGAGGCCCATGCGCAACGTAGAGGGGGTTCGGCTCATAGGTTCGAAGCCTCAGACAGTTTGCTTCGATCCATCCGTAGCCCAGAGAACATCACACTCTCGCTTTGGAGAGCAAGAACACCAGATAATACAACCAGACAAGCAGCAGTAGGAGTGTTATCTCTCTAGAGAGCTCCAAAGCTAGGTAAACTGCTCGTGTGCCTCGCCTCGATCTGCTCTTCGTGCGATCTCCGCCCCCCGCCGAACCGAAAGGGGCCCGGTCTGCCGGCCCCATAGGTGTTCGAGGATCAGTTTCCCCGACATCTTTGGCGCGCCAGGTAGGGGGCGTCGAGATTGCGTGAACCTGATCCGGCGTCCACACGAGCTAGACCCTTATTCCCTTCATCAACATGCCACCGAAGAAGAAGACTTCGGCGGCGGCCGCCCTATCCACGTCCCTTCCGCCACCGTTGGAGCAAACGAGTGGTGGGATGGACGCCGGCGGAAGAAAGGACGTCGACGAGGAAGCCCATAATGCCGCCAGGTCTAAGAACAAGGCTGCACAAACCTCGGTGACTGTACATGTTCCACACCACTCTCAGGAGGCGCAAGATCAACAGCGTCATGGCGCTAGCAGTGCCATACGCATGATAGCCCAAGACCAAGCTGGTGGATCTCGGAGCGCTCAAGACCAGCATGCACGGCAGCGTGCTGGCACGAGCGGGGCACGGTCGCCTGGACGGGATGCTGCTCCTTCTAACATAGTTAGAAGTTCGAGCACGTCCCGCTCCTCGCGCCGTCCGCCACTGCCACCCACCACTCCAGCAGAAGCTTTGGCGCGAGCTCAACTTCTCCTAGATTACCCTCCGACGTCAGACAAGATTGACGAATGGAGGGCCACCATTCAGAGCCTCATCGGCTACGCCAACGGCGACACTCCATGGCGGCCGAGCGCGTCGCCGCTGCGGCAGGACCGCCGGTCGCGAGCCGGTGGCGACGAAACGGGCGGAGGTGCGACCACCATGCAATCACCGCCCCGAAGGCCAAGATCACCGACTCACCGGATCCACCTCGACAGCGACTCCACTGCATCGTCGGATCCACGAGCTTGTCACGATCAGCGCCAAGTTCTTCATGATCGACAACAAGAAGATGCTCGAACCCGCATCGAGCGCCGAAGAGAAGCACGACGTCAATCCGACAAGCGCGCTGGGCCCTCTGTTGACATGCATGCGCCAGGGGAACCAGGCGATCTGCCGTACGCGGTAGGTTGTCCTACGTTCACTCGTGAGCTGCGGCAAGTCCAGTGGCCCGGTACAAAGAACTTCAAGCTAGACGTACCGGAGAAGTACGACGGCAAGACGCATCCGTCAGAGTTCCTCAGCATCTACACCATTGCGGTGCAAGCTGCCGGGGAACGAGATGACAAGATCCTTGCCAACTACTTCCCGCTGGTGCTCAAGCCCAATGTCAGGTCCTGGCTCATGCACTTACCGGACAACTCCATATCCTCTTGGGCTGATCTGTGCCACCAGTTTGTCGGCGCCTTTACAGGCGGACACAAGCCTCATGGCCAGGACAGTGATCTTCATCTGCTCGCCCAGAAGGAAGGAGATCCCCTGCGCAAGTACATTCAGAGATTCAGTAGCGTGCAGCACAACATCCTAGACGTCCACCCTGCCGCGGTGATCAGCGCGTTCCATCAGAACGTGCGGAACCGCAGGATGCGGGAGGAAATGGCAATGTGCAAGATCAGGGACGTCAGTGAGTTATATGCACTGGCCGACAAGTGCGCGCGTGCTGAGGAAGGGAGGAGACTCCCCGGAGAAAATATAGGAGCGGGAGGATCTGACAGCGAAGATGCCGCCCCGACAAGGAAAAACCAGCGGCGGAACAACAGAAGGAGGAAAGGCAAAGAAGTGCTAGTTGTTGAGCAGTCCGGCAACGGTGGCGGCGCCAAGGAAGCCAAAGTTGGTGACTCCGACAAGGAGGTTGCCGCGGAGGTGGCGGTCGCCGACAAGCAGGACGGCACCAACAAGCAGTATTGCAAGATTCACCGCACCAAGGGCCATGATCTTCAGAACTGCAAGAGGGTCGAGCAGCTTGTTGAGCAACAGAAAGTTGAATACGAGCGGCGCGACAAGGAGAAGGCCCAGGAAGGAGCTGGTGGATCCGGCAAGAAACGTCCCGGCCGTGGAGGACGCCGCGGCAAGGCCAAGCAGCAGCAAGGAGACAGACCTCCTCGCGGCCGCGACAAGGATGAAGATGACGGCGACGATGAAGATATGGATGATGAGGAGACTGATGAGCAGGAGTTACAGAAAGCTACAGAGGTCCTGTGCGTTGACGGTGGTGCTTCTCTGCATGCCTCGCACCGCCAGCTCAAGCAGTGGATGCGGGAAGTTAATGCAGCAGAACCACCCGTCGAGTCACACAAGCCTCTGAAATGGTCCAGCACGCCTATCATCTTTGATATTGAGGACCACCCGGATCGCATAACTGCGGTCGGGTGCTTGCCGATGTTGGTCTCACCAACAATCCGCAACCTCAAGGTCACTAAGATGCTAGTTGACGGCGGGGCCGGCTTGAATCTGATTTCCTCCGCGGTGCTCCAGAAACTCCAAATCCCTGACAGCAAGCTCGAAGAGACCGGCACATTTCAAGGAATCAACCCGGGAAGGAGCAAGCCAAAGGGAAAGATCATGTTGCCGGTAACATTTGGCAGTGAGCTGAACTTCAGGACTGAGAGGATCACGTTTGACGTTGCTGACATTCCATTACCTTATAATGGAATCCTTGGCCGTCCGGCACTCGCCAAGTTCATGGCAGCCTCTCACTATGCGTACAACATACTGAAAATGCCAGGCCCAATAAGTGTCATCTCTGTCCCTGGCGACAAGAAGGATGCTCTTATCTGTGCCGACAAGATCTACCGGGAAGCAGCAGCCGCAGCAGAACGAAGGACACTTGCCACTGAAGCTCCCGGGGGGAAGAAGAAGACCAAGTCCAGCAAGAGCTCTGATGCCCACTCCGGCAAGCGCACCTCTTCGGAGTGCTGCGCTACCGTCGAGGACGCACCATCGAGCTCCACTGGCAAGTATAAGAAGGCGATGGCAGCTCCACCTGCGACTAAGAAGGTGTCCGCTAAGGAGGATGGCACTGGTGGTACCTTCACCATCAGCGCCACCACTTGACCCCAAATAGGAAAGCGCGCTCGTTGCTTTCCTGCGGGCGAATGTCGACGTGTTTGCGTGGCAACCGTCTGATATCCCCGGTGTTCCCAGGAAAGTGATTGAGCACCACCTTGCCGTCTGTCCTCATGCGCGGCCCCTCAAGCAGAGAGTCAGGAAGCAGGCAGTTGAGCACCAAGAATTTATCACAGAAGAAATCAAGAAGTTGGAAGCAGCAGGCCTTGTCAGAGGAGTACTCCATCCCACGTGGTTGGCCAATCCTGTTGTTGTGCGCAAAGCTAATGGGAAATGGAGACTTTGTATTGACTTCACTGATGTTAATAAAGCTTGTCCCAAAGACCCATTTCCCTTGCCACGTATTGACCAGATTGTTGACTCCACAGCCGGATGTGATTTGCTTTCATTTCTTGATGCATACTCAGGATACCATCAGATCTTCATGGCATAAGAAGATGAAGAGAAAACAGCATTTATCACCCCGTGTGGCACATACTGCTTCGTACGGATGCCTTTCGGTTTGAAGAATGCTGGTTCAACATTCGCAAGGGTAGTTCACCATGCTTTTGAGCCACAAATACACAGAAATGTGGAAGCTTACATGGATGACATAGTGGTCAAGAGCAAGGACAAAGTGACCTTGATTCAAGATTTAGATGAGACATTTGCAAACCTGCGCAAGATCAACCTCAAACTTAACCCCGAGAAGTGCGTGTTTGGAGTCCCTTCCGGCAAGCTTCTCGGGTTCTTCGTGTCTCAACAGGGAATTGAAGCCAATCCCGACAAGATCAAAGCCATCGAGCAGATCGAAGCACCAAAGCACGTCAAGGATGTACGAAGGATTGCCGGCTGCGTGGCTACTCTCAGCAGGTTTATCTCTAGATCTGCTGAGCGCGCCCTGCCATTTTTCAAAATTTTGAAAAAGGCAGGTCCAATGAAATGGACTCCGGAAGCGGAGGCTGCGCTACAGGACTTGAAAAGATACCTGTCCTCCACTCCAACGCTTGTCGCACCTAAGCCGCAAGAGAAGTTGCTACTGTATATAGCAGCAACCAATCAAGTGGTTAGTGATGCGTTAGTGGCGGAGAGGGAGGCAGATGATGAGCCAGCAACCACGGCAGATCCATACAGCGACAAGCAGGGGGCTTCGTCGACAAGCTCTGGTCCCGACAAACATGGGTTTGCGCAGGAACATGATGAGATGCCAAGGAGAATGGTGCAGCGCCCAGTTTACTTTGTCAGTTCTCTTCTACAGGGAGCTAGATCAAGGTACTCTGGTGTGCAGAAGTTGCTTTTTGGCCTCCTTATGGCCTCGAGAAAGCTGCACCATTACTTCCAAGCACATGAGATCATAGTCGTCACTCGCTTTCCGCTGAAGAGGGTACTGCAAAATCCAGAAGCAACAGGCAGGATTGTCGAGTGGGCGCTAGAACTGTCAAGCTTTGGCCTCAAGTTTGAGAGCACCTCGACTATCCAAAGCAGAGCATTGGCAGAGTTCATAGCAGAGTGGACGCCAACCCCAGATGAAGAAATTCCAGAAACGAGCATCCCCGTCAAAGAGGCAAGCAAAGAGTGGCTGATGTACTTCAATGGAGCCTTCTCGCTGCAAGGCGCCGGTGCAGGTGTGCTGCTTGTCGCACCCACCGGAGAGCACCTCAAGTACGTAGTCCAGATGCACTTTCCCAAAGAGCAAGCAACCAACAATACTGCAGAATATGAAGGATTGCTTGCCGGTCTCAGAATCGTAGCAGACCTTGGGATTAAGAAGCTCATTATCAGGGATGACTCACAGCTTGTCGTCCGACAAGTGAACAAGAACTACCAGAGTCCGTTGATGGAAGCGTATGTCGATGAAGTGAGGAAGCTAGAGGAGCACTTTGACGGCCTACAAATGGAGCATATCCCAAGAGCTCAAAATGATATCGCTGACGGCCTGTCCAAGTGCGCCGCACTAAAGTTACCTGTGGAACCAGGGATCTTTGTGCTTAAGTTGACTCAACCATCCGTAACACCATCAACTGGACAAAGCAAAAAGAGGAAGTTGGTTTCTGGTGACTACTTTCCGGCAGAGCTCCCTGAAGCCGCCGCCAAGAAAGTCCCCAAGATCAACACCACAGATGCTGAGGGGCAGTCTGCTCCGGCAAGCCTTATGGTTTGTTCCGTTGAAGCAGACGCTCCCGACAAGTTTTGCTCCGGCAAGCTTGCCGGGGAACATCAAGCTCCGGCAGGGCCGCAAGTCCTTGCCGTAGAAGCAGATGTTCCCGCAGCAGCAGATGTGCCTTTAGTCCTTGTTGTTGAGCCACAAGCTCCAGCATGGGCACAGCAGATTGTCCATTTCCTTCAGACAGGAGAACTTCCCGAAGAGCAAGAAGAAGCGGAAAGAGTAGCCCAGCAGTCAAGTATGTACCAGTTTGTCGATGGCATACTGCACAGAAGAAGACTCAACGGTGTGAAATTGAAGTGTATTCACCGGGAAGATGGACAAAAGCTGTTGGCAGAGATACATGGAGGCATATGTGGCCACCACATAGGCGCAAGAGCACTTGCCGGCAAAGCTTTCCGGCAAGGTTTCTTTTGGCCGACAGCCCTCCAGGATGCAACTGCACAAGTAACCAAGTGTGAAGCGTGCCAGTTCCACTCCAAACAGATACACCAGCCAGCTCAAGCTCTCCAGAGAATCCCTTTATCCTTGCCATTTTCGGTCTGGGGGCTCGATATCCTCGGCCCCTTCCCCCGAGCTGTCGGGGGCTTTGAGTACTTGTACGTCGCAATCGACAAGTTCACAAAGTGGCCGGAAGTGCAGCCAGTGAGGAAGGTGACAGCACAGTCAGCAGTCAAGTTCTTCAGGTCAATTGTTTGCCGTTTCGGGATCCCTAACAGGATCATCACTGACAACGGCACGCAATTCACGAGCCGCACCTTCATGCAGTACGTCCAAGACCTTGGCGCCAAGGTCTGCTTCGCTTCTGTTGCTCATCTGAGAAGCAACGGTCAAGCAGAGAGGGCAAATGCTGAAGTGCTGCGCGAGCTCAAGACCAGAACTTTCGACAGGCTGCACAGGTGCGGAAGGAATTGGATCGAGGAGCTGCCGGTGGTTCTTTGGTCGATCAGAACGACGCCAAATCGAGCCACTGGCCAGACACCTTTCGCTCTAGTCTATGGAGCAGAGGTAGTTCTCCCCACGGAACTCGTATACGGATCACCTCGAGTGCTCGCTTATGATGAGCTTGAGCAAGAACAGCTGCGGCAAGACGATGCGCTGCTCCTTGAGGAAGATCGTCTTCAGGCTGCTGTACGAGCTGCTCGATACCAGCAAGCTTTGCGTCGCTATCATAGCCGCAAAGTTAAAGCCAGAAGCTTCGAGGAAGGCGACCTTGTTCTTCGGCGCGTTCAATCCGCCAAGAATTCCAACAAGTTGACGCCGAAGTGGGAAGGCCCTTATTGGGTGAGACAAGTCACAAGGCCTGGCGCTGTCCGCCTTGAGACCGAAGATGGCATTCCAGTGAGCAACTCCTAGAACATAGAACATCTTCGTAAGTTTTTCCCATAAGGCGCGGTTGCCGGAACCCGTTCCGGCAACCACCTTTTGTACAAGTCTTGCCGCTGTTGCATGTAATCCTTTGTACAAAGCCGGGCGCAGACCTCGTGCATAAGTAAAACCCATGTGCTCCGCACAGCTTGTCCATTTCATGCGTTAGTTCCTTTCTTGCATGTGATTATCTGACACTTTGTGCAGCACTTACATCCGGTAAGCAGTAACGAGCCGAAGTGCTCCGTATTATTATTTTCTCTTCTTTCTTTTTCTTTTAAAGGAAAAGAAGGTTCTCTCGCACACAAGTTTGCCGGGGGGAAGGAGAAGATTGTGGTGTGGGCCAGGCGTCGTTCAAGCAAAGACTTGCCTTACCGGGAAGCAAATAACAGAAAAGCTAAGTTGCCAAAGTTTGAGCAATCACTTTTTTAAATTCTTGAGTTACCTTCCTCGAACGACCCTGCTTTGTATGGAAAACCTGTGCGCGGAGGAACCAACTCGTGGCTAGTTGCGCCCTTACTTTGTTTCGAGTCCGCTCAATAGCTTAAGCATGCTGCATCTAGTCACGACAAGGTTTCTTGTCGGAAGCAGCACCGCCAGCAGGCTGCTGAAGTTCCGCACTCAGCGCTCGCGGCTCGGGCGCCTGCGCCGACAAGTTCCCTAGAAGCGTAGGGTGAAAACATACAAAGGAAGGAATCTAGTAGAGGAAATAACGTTGCAATTGATAACAGAAATAAAGTTATATTACAAAGATAACTTGTCGCAACTTTAATAGACTGTTTTCATGACATGACTAGCAGCGACAAGGGAAAAGAAGAAATGGGCGGCCTAATCTACGCGTCCGCCCTCAACTCGCTTGATCTCGCTCACCTTGTCCACAATGGGTGCGACAAGGGCCTTGAGTGCGTCCAGATCGGCGTCAGGCGGCAAGGATCGAAGGACGTTGGTGAAGTTGAGGCCTGGATTGCGGAAGGCTACCTTCATCAGCACCTTCTGGAGGACCCCGGCGCAGATTTTGCGTGACTCATCGGCCAACTGCTTCGGGATCCTCTCCCGGAGTCGCTGGAGTGCCGTCGCCACGCCCTTGAAGAATAGACTGAGCTTGGCGCTGGGTTGAAGGCTCTCATCGGAAGGATACCCAAAGTCATCCATCCCGAGCTGCGCCAGCTCCTCGTTGATGACGGTGGCAGTGTTCACCAGGCCCTCGGTCCAGTGCTCCACCGTGTCTCTGAACGAGTTTTGGGTAACTGCAATGCTCTCCAGCAGCGCCGCGTCAGCCTTGACCTTCTCCGCCAAGGTCTTCTCCCGCTCCTTGGCGGCCTCCGGCGTCTGCGTCAGCGTGGCCAGCTTCAGCTCCAGGTCTGCTTTGGAATCCTTGGCGGCGCTGAGCTCCTTGCCCCTCTCAGCGAGAAGGCCTTGCAGTTCACCATGGGCGGCAGCATCCTTCTCGCGCTCACGCTTGAGCGCGGCAATCTCCTCGCCGCTCTTCCCAATATCGGCCTCCAGCCGCGCCACCTTCTCCTCTAGCTCCTTATTGGCGGCCTCTGCAGTTGCCGCGGCATCCTTTGCCTCCTTGAGCGCCCCGCCAAGTGCTCGCTCGCGCTCGGCGAGCTCTTCCTCGTAGCTGTCGAGGTGGGCCTTCCGCTGCACTAGCTCGCCTTCCCGCGCGGACTGCTTCTCGGCAGCAAGCCTTTGTTCCTCCTCAGCCTCGGCCTTCTCGAGGAGAAAGGCTGTGCGCTCCTCGTCTACTCGCTCCCGCTCCTGCGCCAGGGACCGAAGAGCTTCTTGATTTTGTCCCCGGAGCTCCTCCGCGCGCTTCTCCATGTCAACTCCCGCCTTCGCGACAAGTGCTTCCCGGGAAGCCAGCTTGGCTTGCTGGGTGCGGTAGAGTGACAGCAGCTTCCGCAGCAGCTGCTCCTCCTCAGGCTCGCCGCTGCTGCTGCCGGGTGCGTCAACCAATGACAGCCCAGCAGAGGCGAGCACCTCCCCGTCAAAAGTCTCCCCCTTGACTGGCGCCCTGGAGCTCGACGCCCAGGGTAGCTTGATGAAGATGTTGTCACCGGCCTGCAAGTAGGCGCCGGGCTGGGGCTCCTCCGAGCCCGGCTTCGCGGAAGCGGCAGAGGGTTCGGTGGTCGGTGCAGCGCCCGGCGCTCCTGCGGCCTCAGGGTCGTCAGTGCGATCGCCCGATCCCTCGCCGGCTCCCGCAGCAGCAGCCCCGGCGGCCTCCTCGCCGGCGGTCTCATCAGCCCCGGCACCTTCCTCGTCGGCGCCCTCTGTCTCCATTGGCTCAGCCGAAGATGGGTCTGAAGAACGGAGAAGGGAGGAAAATCAATCAAAAATTCAAGGAAAGAAAAACAGAAGAAGCAGAACCCAAGGGGAAGTTTTAGGGCAAGTGGATTACCTGCGCCAAGATCTTCAGTTGCGGCCTCGGTTGCCGCAGGATCAGCAGTGCCATCCCTTGCCGGAGAGTCCCCCCTTGCCGGAGAGCGCTCCCTTGCCGGGGACTCCTCCCTTGGCGGCACAGTCGAAGCAGGTGGCACTTCGGGACCGGCCACAGGGCGCTCCTGATGAGGCTGCTCTGCTCCTGCACAAGCCAACAAGCAAGATATCAACAAAGGAAAAAGCACTCAAATGCGCCCGACAGCAGAAAGCTAAACTATGAACTTACGCTGGGGGCTGCGCTGGGGGCTGCTCCGAGGGGTGATTGCCGGGTCCGTCAAGGTGGTCTCGGACCCACCTCCTGCCGACGCAATGGGGTCATCCTCGATGACAATCACCGCGGCCTTGGCCCTCTTCGCCGCTCTCTGGGCCAGTGTTCTGAAAAGAAAAGAGTCCAGATTGGAGCAAGTCAGATACAAGATATAAACAGCAAGATTGAAGGATTATAAGGGCACCAAAGAAACTCACTCTTCTTCCTCCTCATCGGAGCTGAGCGTGGAAAGATCAAAGTCTGGCCCTCCTCCGGTGCGGCGAGGTGGAGGAGTAGGATCCCTTGCCCGCTTGGCGGGGGCGGCGGCGGTGGCCCGGGAAGATCCCGC
This sequence comes from Triticum aestivum, assembly GCF_018294505.1. Classification (NCBI taxonomy): domain Eukaryota; kingdom Viridiplantae; phylum Streptophyta; class Magnoliopsida; order Poales; family Poaceae; genus Triticum; species Triticum aestivum. The sequence continues at coordinate 148,710,925 of NC_057800.1, forward strand.
TCCAGTTGCCGCTGTTGCATGAGGCGCTCCCGCGGCAACATTGCTTGCCGCGGTAGAGCGCGTCGCGCGGCTCGGTGGCTGTGGAGCCGATTGCCGCCCTGTTGCGTCCCCGGCCCTGCGAAGGCTCTCTGAAGGCTCAGCCTCCTCCTCGCCGGCCTCGCTCGACTCGGCTTCAGAACCGGCAGGCTCCTCTTCGCCCATGAACTCCGTGCGTTCGGAAAGGTTTGCCGCCTCTGCAGCCTCCGCCTCGTCCATAGTGAACCCAAACACACCCACAGCAGCTGCGGCCGCAGCCTCTTCCGCCCTAGTAGCGATGAGCTGCAGCTCCTCGTCGGTGGTGTCACAGGTGAGGCTCTTCTGCTCGTCGGCGCGGACCGGCAATTCCTCCAAGGTGTCGAAGAACGCTCGCACAACGTCGTCCGCAGGCTCTTGCCAAGTTGGGACGATGCCGTGTGAATCGCACAACGGCATCATGGTGCGGATCCGGTCAAGCGAAGATTTATTGCACAAAGGAACTACGCCCCTCGGCAGTATGAATGGATGCTGGGGGTCGCGTTTGAATAATTCCAAGAGCATTGCATCCAACTCCAAGACAGTGAAGTTGTAGTTGAGGCCCGACCGCAGCCTCATGATGTCCGCTGAATTCTTGAATTCCCAGGCGTGCCTCCTCCTCTCCTGCAGGGGGGCAATGCGGCGGCGGAGGAAATCTGCCCCGACAGCACCTACGGTGAGCCCGACAAGCCTGAGGCGAAGAATCCTAGTGATGGCGATCTTCAGCCTCTCGTCTTCCGGGGCCATGTTGCTCCAGTCATTGCCACGCACTATTGGAGTTTGGCGCACGGCGGTGAAGGGCTGCGGATCCTCCTCGACGATCCAACACCACTCCGCTCTCCACTCCTCCCACTTGCTACGAAGCTCACCCTCCAAGTATGCCTCTTTCTTGCCGACTCTCGAGACCCAGGCAATCCCTCCGGCAAGCGGCTCTCCTCTCTCTACCCGAGGTATGAAGAAGTGGCGGAAAAGGGCTACACTAGGGTGGACTCCGACAAAGTTTTCGCACAAGTGTGCGAAAACTGCCATGGTTAAGACATCATTGGGGGTGAAGTCAAGGAGGCGGAAGCCATACGTGTTCATAATGTCACAAAAGAACTCCGAGAAGGGCGGGCAGAGCCTGCAGTAGAAGAATAGCGGGAAGAACGGGTACCCATTTGGAGCCGACTCCGAGGCAGCGGCCGGGAGTACCCTCGTGCGCGGATGCGCACGCGTCTCCGTCGCCCAAAAGAGGTAGAAGTACTCCCTCAGCTCCTGCATGCCGAGCTGGGGGTGAAGATCGCCCGCTCCTTCCACAGCGCCGCAAGCCGCTGCGCCTCGGCCGACTTCACGCCTTTTCCCTTGTCGGCTTTCGGGGCCATGGCGGAGGTGGTGGAGAAGGTCGACGACATGGTGATGCTGGTGGCAATGGGGGGGCGGAGCGCTGCTCTCTCGCCTTCGAGAAGAAGGGGGGAGCGGTGGAGTTTGTGAAGAAGGAGTAGCAGCAACCAGCAAGGGGGAACAAACTGCCCCTGTTTCCTCTTCTTATAAAGAGGGACGGGGCAGACGTTTCGGCCTTCCGCTTAAACAACCACCCACGATCTCTCCCACGATGCCGCATTCAACGCGTGCTGTTATGGGAGAGTGCGGTGGATACGGAACAAGATTTGGCATGGCCCAGCCCGCGTGTGCCTGTGCCCTGTCTTGGGCCTGGCCCAACAGCGCTTGGCACCGTGTCTGGCCCAGGCCCGGGGGCTCGTGTCGGTGTACTAGATTAGGGGTACCCTAGTACCCCGAACTTGTGCACGGGCAGTTGCAGCACCCCGCGGCAAAGGCTTGATGGGTGATCGCCAAGATCACCCAAGGTTCCCTTGGAGCCATCCAAGAACAAAGTATTTAAACTAAGGAGACAAGACCCCGGCAAGAGGAGCTTGCCGGGAAGGCCAACCAAGGCGCTCCAATGAACTTTCCGCGATGCGCCACGCGCTCCGGCAAGGCAACAAGGCCCCGGCAAGAGGAGCTTGCCAGGAAGACAAACCAAGGTACCTCGAAGCCCGGTGAGCGACAAGCTTCCGGACCCGACAAGATAACAACAGCGGCAAGGCGCTTGTTGCGGCAGGCGGCCACTCTACGTCCGCGCTCCAGCGCATCCACCAACGTGTCGCTCTGGGGGCCTCTCCGGGCATGCGTGGCGGGAGGCTGTGCAGCCAGCGGTGCTCAGTGGCATTCGAAGCTGACAAGATCGCCATCGTGGCGAACGGTGGCACCCCTAACGGTCTTTTTCTGCACTGTTCGGGCGACTCAGACGGGCATTTAATGCCCTTGTCCCCTGCCGTCAGGGTTAGGTAGGGTGCACTGTACAAGTAACTGTATCAACTACCTCGCTTTTTATGTTTTTACCCTCCTCTGCGTTGCCACCTGTCGGTGACCCCTTTAGCATATAAAAGGAGGCCCATGCGCAACGTAGAGGGGGTTCGGCTCATAGGTTAGAAGCCTCAGATAGTTTGCTTCGATCCATCCGTAGCCCAGAGAACATCACACTCTCGCTTTGGAGAGCAAGAACACCAGATAATACAACCAGACAAGCAGCAGTAGGAGTGTTATCTCTCCGGAGAGCTCCGAAGCTGGGTAAACTGCTCGTGTGCCTCGCCTCGATCTGCTCTTCGTCCGATCTCCGCCTCCCGCCGAACCGAAAGGGGCCCGGTCCGCCGGCCCCATAGGTGTTCGAGGATCAGTTTCCCCGACAGTTGCCATCGAGGATAAAAAGATGGGGTTTATATCATGTTGCTTGAGTTTATCCCTCTACATCATGTCATCTTGCCTAATGCGTTACTTTGTTCTTATGAACTTAATACTCTAGATGCATGCTGGATAGCGGTCGATGTGTGGAGTAATAGTAGTAGATGCATAATCGTTTCGGTCTACTTGTCGCGGACGTGATGCTTATATACATGATCATGCCTAGATATTCTCATAACTATGTGCTTTTCTATCAATTGCTCAACAGTAATTTGTTCATCCACCGTACAATTTTCTATCTTGAGAGAAGCCACTAGTGAAACCTATGCCCCCCGGGTCTATTCTCCATCATATTATTTTCATATCAACTTGCTATTCTATTACCGTTTATTTTACAATCTATACAACAAAAATACCAAAAGTATTTATCTTATTATCTCTATCAGATCTCACTCTCGTAAGTGACCGTGAAGGGATTGACAACCCCTTTATTGCGTTGGTTGCAAGGTTCTTGTTTGTTTGTGCAGGTACGAGGGACTTGCGTGTAGTCTCCTACTGGATTGATACATTGGTTCTCAAAAACTAAGGGAAATACTTACGCTACTGTGCTACATCACCCTTTCCTCTACAAGGGAAAACCAACGCAAGCTCAAGAGGTAGCACGGGACTGGTGGGGCACCGGCGGCTGATGTCTACTACACAACCTTCTTCTTGTGGACGTCATTGGGCCTCCAAGTGCAAAGGTTTGTAGGACAGCAGCAAATTTCCCCTCAAGTGTATGACCTAAGGTTTATCAATCTATGGGAGGCGTAGGATGAAGATAGTCTCTCTCAAACAACCCTGCAACCAAATAACAAAGAGTCTCTTGTGTCCCCAACACACCCAATACAATGGCAAATTGTATAGGTGCACTAGTTCGGCGAAGAGATGGTGATACAAATGCAATATGGATGGTAGATATAGGTTTTCGTAATCTGAAAATATAAAAACAGCAAGGTAGCAAGTGGTAAAAGTGAGCGTAAATGGTATTGCAATGCTAGGAAACAAGGCCTAGGGTTCATACTTTCACTAGTGCAAGTTCTCTCAACAATAATAACATAATTGGATCATATAACGATCCCTCAACATGCAAAAAAGATACACTCCAAAGTCACTAATAGCGGAGAACAAACGAAGAGATTATTGTAGGGTACAAAATCACCTCAAAGTTATCCTTTCTGGTCGATCTATTCTAGAGTCGTAGTAAAATAACATGAAGCTATTCTTTCCGTTTGATCTATCGTAGAGTTCGTACTATAATAACACCTTAAGACACAAATCAACCAACACCCTAATGTCACCTAGATACTCCAATGTCACCTCAAGTATCCATGGGTATGATTATACGATATGCATCACACAATCTCAGATTCATCTATTCAACCAACACAAAGAACTTCAAAGAGTGCCCCAAAGTTTCTACCGGTGAGTCAAGATGAAAATGTGTGCCAACCCCTATGCATAAGTTCACGAGGTCACGAAACTCGCAAGTTGATCACCAAAACATACATCAAGTGGACCACGTGATATCCCATTGTCACCACAGATAAACACATGCAGGAAATACATCGAGTGTTCTCAAATCCTTAAAGACTCAATCCGATAAGATAACTTCAAAGGGAAAACTCAATTCATCACAAGAGAGTAGAGGGGGAGAAACATCATAAGATGCAACTATAATAGCAAAACTCGCGATACATCAAGATCGTTCCAAATCAAGAACATGAGAGAGAGAGAGAGATCAAACACATAGCTACTGGTACATACCCTCAGCCCCGAGGTTGAACTACTCCCTCCTCGTCATGGAGAGCGCCGGGGTGATGAAGATGGCCACCAGAGAGGGATTCCCCCCCCCTCTAGCAGGGTGCCGGAACGGGTCTAGATTGGTTTTCGGTGGCTACAGAGGCTTGCGCTGGCGGAACTCCCGATCTATTTTTCTTTCTGGAAGTTTGGGGTTATATAAGAGGTGTTGGAGTCGGGAACAAGTCAGGGGGTCCCTGAGGCGGCCACGAGGTAGGGGGCGCGCCCAGGGAGGTAGGGCATGCCTCCCACCCTCGTGGTGGCCTCGAGACTCTTCTGGCCCATCTTCGGTACTCCGTGGGCTTCTTCTGGTCCAAAAAATGATCTCCGTGAAATTTCGGGTCAATTGGACTCCGTTTGGTTTTCCTTTTCTGCGATACTCAAAAACAAGAAAAAAAACAGAAACTGGCACTAGGCTCTAGGTTAATAGGTTAGTCCCAAAAATCATATAAAATAGCATATAAATGCATATAAAACATCCAAGGTTGATAATATAATAGCATGGAACAATAAAAAATTATAGATACGTTGGAGACGTATCAAGCGCCCCAAGCTTAATTCCTACTCGTCCTCGAGTAGGTAAATGATAAAAACAGAATTTTTGATGTGGAATGCTACCTAACATATGTATTCATGTAATTCTCTTTATTGTGGCAAGAATATTCAGATCCAAAAGATTCAAGACAAAAGTTTAATATTGACATAAAAATAATAATACTTCAAGCATACTAACTAAGGAATTATGTCTTCTCAAAATCATATGGCCAAAGAAAGCTTATCCCTACAAAATCATATAGTCTAGCTACGCTCTATCGTCATCACACAAAATATTTAAATCATGCACAACCCCGATGATAAGCCAACCAATTGTTTCATACTTTTGATGTTCTCAAACTTTTTCAATCTTCACGCAATACATGAGCGTGAGCCATGGACATAGCACTATAGGTGGAATAGAATGGTGGTTGTGGAGAAGACAAAAGCAGGAAGAATATAGTCTCACACCAACTAGGCGTATCAATGGGCTATGAAGTTGCCCATCAATAGATGTCAATGTGAGTGAGTAGGGATTGTCGTGCAACGGATGCACTAGAGCTATAAATGTATGAAATCTCAACAAAAGAAACTAAGTGGGTGTGCATCCAACTTGCTCGCTCACGAAGACCTAGGGCATTTTGAGGAAGCCCATCATTGGAATATACAAGCCAAGTTCTATAATGAAAGATTCCCACTAGTATATGAAAGTGACAACATAGGAGACTCTCTATCATGAAGATCATGGTGCTACTTTGAAGCACGGGTGTGGTAAAAGGATAGTAGCATTGCCCCTTCTCTCTTTTTCTCTCTTTTTTTTGTTTTTTGTTTTTGTTTTTTGGGGCCTTCTTTTTTTATGGCCTCTTTTTTCTCTTTTTCTTATTTTTCGTCCGGAGTCTCATCCCGACTTATGGGGGAATCATAGTCTCCATCATCCTTTCCTCACATGGGACAATGCTCTAATAATGATGACCATCACACTTTTATTTCCTTACAACTCAAGAATTACAACTCGATACTTAGAACAAAATATGAATCTATGTGAATGCCTCCGGTGGTGTACTGGGATGTGCAATGAATCAAGAGTGACATGTATGAAAGAATTATGAATGGTGGCTTTGCCACAAATACGATGTCAACTACATGATCATGCAAAGCAATATGACAATGGTGAAGCGTGTCATAATAAACGAAATGGTGGAAAGTTGCATGGCAATATATCTCAGAATGGCTATGGAAATGCCATAATAGGTAGGTATGGTGGCTGTTTTGAGGAAGGTATATGGTGGGTGTATGATACCGGCGAAAGGTGCGTGGCATTAGAGAGGCTAGCAATGGTGGAAGGGTGAGAGTGCGTATAATCCATGGACTCAATATTAGTCATAAAGAACTCACATACTTATTGCAAAAATCTATTAGTTATCGAAACGAAGTACTACGCACATGCTCCTAGGGGGATAGATTGGTAGGAAAAGACCAACGCTCGTCCCCGACCGCCACTCATAAGGAAGACAATCAATAAATAAAGCATGCTCCGACTTCATCACATAACAGTTCACCATATGTGCATGCTACGGGAATCACAAACTTTAACGCAAGTATCTCTCAAATTCACAACTACTCAACTAGCATGACTCTAATATCACCATCTTCATATCTCAAAACAATCATCAAGTATCAAACTTCTCATAGTATTCAATGCACTCTATATGAAAGTTTTTATTATATCTCTCTTGGATGCCTATCATATTAGGAATAAATTCATAACCAAAGCAAACTACCATGTTGTTTAGAGAATCTCAAAATGATATAAGTGAAGCACGAGAGTTCATCTATTTCTTAAAAACAACCACCGCCGTGCTCTGATAACCCACTAGTATAGGGGATCGCAATAGTTTTCGAGGGTAGAGTATTCAACCCAAATTTATTGATTCGACACAAGGGGAGCCAAAGAATATTCCAAGTATTAGCAGCTGAGTTGTCAATTCAACCACACCTGGAAACTTAATATCTGCAGCAAAGTATTTAGTAGCAAAGTAATATGATAGTAGTGGTAACGGTGGTAAAAGGTAACGGTAGCAGAAGTAATATTTTTGGTGTTTTGTAGTGATTGTAACAATAGCAACGGAAAAGTAAATAAGCGAAGAACAATATATGCAAAGCTCATAGGCAATGGATCGGTGATAGAGAATTATGTCGGATGCGATCGATCATGTAACAGTCATAACCTAGGGTGACACAGAACTAGCTCCAGTTCATCAATGTAATGTAGGCATGTATTCCGAATATAGTCATACGTGCTTATGGAAAAGAACTTGCATGACATCTTTTGTCCTACCCTCCCGTGGCAGCGGGGTCCTATTGGAAACTAAGGGATATTAAGGCCTCCTTTTAATAGAGTAGCGGACCAAAGCATTAACACATAGTGAATACATGAACTCCTCAAAGTACGGTCATCACCGGGAGTGGTCCCGATTATTGTCACTTCGGGGTTGCCGGATCATAACACATAGTAGGTGACTTGCAAGATAGGATCAAGAACAATCATATATTGAAGAAAAAATAATAGGTTCAGATCTGAAATCATGGCACTCGGGCCCTAGTGACAAGCATTAAGCATAGCAAAGTCATAGCAGCATCAATCTCAGAACATAGTGGATATTATGGATCAAACCCTAACAAAACTAACTCGATTACATGATAAATCTCATCCAACCCATCACCAGTAAGCCTACGATGGAATTACTCATGCACAGCGGTGAGCATCATAAAATTGGTGATGGAGGATGGTTGATGATGATGATGGCGACAGATTCCCCTCTTCGGAGCCCCGAACGGACTCTAGATCAGCCCTCCCGAGAGAGTTTAGGGCTTGGCGGCAGCTCCGTATCGTAAAACATGATGAATCCTTCTCTCTGGGTTTTTTCTCCCCGAAAGTGAATATATGGAGTCAAGGTTGAGGTCGGTGGAGCGTCAGGGGGCCCACGAGGCAGGGGGCGCGCCCAGGGGGTAGGGCGCGCCCCCACCCTCGTGGACAGGTGGAGGACCCCTGACGTGGATCTTCCTTCTAGTATTTATTATATATTGCAAAATAATTCTCCGTTGATTTTCAGGTCATTCCGAGAACTTTTATTTCTGCACAAAAATAACACCATGGCAATTTTGCTGAAAACAGCGTCAGTCCGGGTTAGTTCCATTCAAATCATGCAAGTTAGAGTCCAAAACAAGGGCAAAAGTGTTTGGAAAAGTAGATACGACGGAGACGTATCAACTCCCCCAAGCTTAAACCTTTGCTTGTCCTCAAGCAATTCAGTTGATAAACTAAAAGTGATAAAGAAAAACTTTTACAAACTCTGTTTGCTCTTGTTGTTGTAAATATGTAAAGCCAGCATTCAAGTTTTCAGCAAAGATTATGAACTAAGCATATTCACAATAACATTTAGGTCTCATGTTTACTCATATCAATGGCATAATCAACTAGCGAGCAATAATAATAAATCTCGGATGACAACACTTTCTCGAAACAATCATGATATGATATAACAGGATGGTATCTCGCTAGCCCTTTCTGAGACCGCAAAACATAAATGCAGAGCGCCTTTAAAGATCAAGGACTGACTAGACATTGTAATTCATGGTAAAAGAGATCCAGTCAAGTCATACTCAATGTAAACTAACAGTAATGGATGCGAATGACAGCGGTGCTCTCCAACTGGTGCATTTTAATAAGAGGATGATGACTCAACATAAAAGTAAATGGATAGGCCCTTCGCAAAGGGAAGCAGGGATTTGTAGAGGTGCCAGAGCTCGGTTTTGAAATAGATATGAATAATATTTTGAGTGGTATACTTTCATTGTCAACATAACAACCGAGAGATGGTGATATCTTCCATGCTGCACACATTATAGGATTATAGGTGGTTTCCAAACAGAATGGTAAAGTTTATACTCCCCTTCCACCAACAAGCATCAATCCATGGCTTGCTCGAAACAACGAGTGCCTCCAACTAACAACAATCCAGGGGGAGTTTTGTTTGCAGTTATTTTGATTTGCTTTGCATAAAGGATGGGACTGGGCATCCCGGTGACCAGCCATTTTCTCGTGAGTGAGGAGTGGAGTCCACTCCTCTTGAGAATAACCCGCCTAACATGGAAGATACAGACAGCCCTAGTTGATACATGAGCTATTCGAGCATACAAAACAGAATGTTTATTTGAAGGTTTAGAGTTTGGCACATACAAATTTACTTGGAACGGCAGGTAGATACCGTATATAGGTAGGTATGGTGGACTCATATGGAACAACTTTGGGGTTTATGGAATTGGATGCACAAGCAATATTCCCGCTTAGTACAAGTGAAGTCTAGCAAAAGACTAGGAAGCGACCAGCTAGAGAGCGACAACAGTCATGAACATGCATTAAAATTAATCAACACCGAATGCAAGCATGGGTAGGATATAATGCACCATGAACATAAATATCGTAGAGGCTATGCTGATTTTGTTTCAACTACATGCGTGAACATGTGCCAAGTCAAGCCACAAGAATCGTTCAAAAGAGGATACCACCCTATCATACCACATCACAACCATTTTAATAGCATGTTGGCACGCAAGGTAAACCATTATAAGCTCCTAGATAATTAAGCACGACATAAGAAACTATAATATCTAATTGACATTTCAAACATGTTTATTCATAATAGGCTAAATCAGGAACGATGAACTAATCATATTTACAAAAACAAGAGAGGTCGAGTTCATACCAGCTTTTCTCATCTCAATAAGTTCATCATATAATCATCATTATTGCCTTTCACTTGCACGGCCGAATAGTGTGGATAATAATAATAGTGCACGTGCATTGGACTAAGCTAGAATCTGCAAGCATTCAATTCAAGAAAGAAGACAAGGTAATATGGGCTCTTTGTTAGATCAACAATAAAGCATGTGAGAGCCACTTTAACATTTTAATTATGGTATTCTCCTCTCGACCCCAAAGAACAAGAAAGAAATAAAACTATTTACACGGGAAAGCTCCCAACAAGCAAAAGAAGAATGAGAAATCTTTTTGGGTTTTATTTTCAGTTACTACTACAAGCATGGAGAGTAAACTAACTAAAAGCCACAACTAATTTTTTTTTGTTTTTCTTAAGGTTTATTAAACACACAAGAAGAAAGCATAAAAGGAAAATAAACTAGCATGGATGATACAATAAAAAAGTATGAGCACCGACAACTAGCAATGAGTGTGTCAACATGGATGTAATGTCGGTGGGAAATACGGACTCCCCCAAGCTTAGGCTTTTGGCCTAAGTTGGTCTATGGCCACGGCTGGCCTGTCGGATATCCAAAGTAATAGTTGGGGTCGTACTGTGAAGAAGCCTCGAATTGCCACTGGTTGGCAATCACCTCCGGATCCCACAGGTAATCAGACTGTCGTGGAGGATCAAATTGTGGTTCTGACTCTGGCTCTGTAGCTGATGTAGGGTTCCGGTAGGCCTGGATAGCCTCCAACGGAACTAGGTACTTGCATGCAGATAAATCAAACAAGGAAGGAGCAAGCAAGGTAATAGTCTCAGGATGATTTTTACCAAATATTAATTTGTACTTAAGCTCCTTTTCCCTATTCTTAACAATAAAGTCATGTGCTGCCATACTCTTATAATCTAGATAAACAGGAGGCAGTAACTTCTCTTCCTTCTCATAATGCCTAGTAGGTATGTTAAAGTGTGCAGCGAGGCGCGAGGCAAAGATGCCTCCAAGGACGGGGCCCTTAGTACGGTTAATATTTAACTGCTTTACAACAATAGCACCCATGCTAAATGTGTCATCACAGAACAAGGAATGGCACAAAATAACAATATCAGGGGCACTTAGGTTTCCACAGTTTCCGCGCCCAATTAAGCATCTACTAGCAAATATATCAAAGTAACGTAGAACAGGAGAATGTATGCTAGTAATTCGTGCATCGGAAACCTTCCTCATTTCCCCTACAGCAATGGTATCAATAAACCCATCCACATCGTCACGATGTGGTTCCTCTATACTGCCCTCAAAAGGGATCAAACAAATCCGACAAAAGTCACGAAGTGACATCTCCTTATGCTCATCATATAAATAAAATTCCACCGAAGGTGGTGAGCTCCTAGCATGGAAATGAAAGTTTTGCACAAAGATATTGGTGAGTAAGAGATACTGTTCGCGTTGGTCATGGAGGAAGGCGGTGAGGCCTGCATTCTCAGCCAATTCATAGAAATCATCATAAATCTCGGTTGCTCTCAAGAAATTATCACAAGGCCATTCACACGGCCGAACTTCCGTGGTGCGAGGGAGATTATATTTGGGACTCTTATCCTCCTCACTTTGCTTATCCTTCGAGTTTCCGCTCGATGAGCCCCTCAAAAATCTCTTCATCTTTTTCTGAAAATTTCTAAAAAATTTAGTAACTTCAAAATATAAGTGAACCAAACTCAACGAAATTGATAGAAACTACTCCTACAAGTGCCTAGAGGATATATCATGCATTAAAACTAATTTTGACCACATAAATTTGACATGCAAGCTCAAGAACAGGGTCACCTAAGCAGACAAAATTTGCAATGAATAAAGCACTAGAACAAAAACTAGTTGGACCATTGGAGGAGTCACATACCAAAGAACAAACCCCCAAAGCAGTTTCACGAATGGAGCTTTGAGCAAGGAGATCGAAAATGGCAGCAAAATGAGCTTGGACTCGGGTTTGAGATGGTTAGTTATGTTTGTGGGAGGAAGAAGGAGTGTGTGGTAGCTGCAATAAGTGGAGGGGAGCCACCGTGGGCCCATGAGGCAGGGGGAGCGCCCAGGGGGTAGGGCGCACCCTGGACCCTCATGGCCAGGTGCTTGCTCCCCATGTTGTGTTCTTAGTGCCAGATATTCTCAAATATTCCAGAAAAAATCATATTTAATTTTCAGGGAATTTGGAGAAATTTTATTTTCGGGGTATTTTTTATTGCATTGATAATTCAGGAAACAGGCAGAAATTACTATTTTTGCTTTATTTAATATAAATAACAGAAAGTAAGAAGAGGGTACAAAGAGTTGTGTTTTCTAGATTCATCCATCTCATGCTCATCAAAAGGAATCCACTAACAAGGTTCATCAGGTCTCGTTAACAAACTCATTCCGAATAACATGGAACTGGATAATTTCCGAATAACACTAGGTTACCTCAACGGGGATTTGCATGTCCCCAACAATTAGTATATCATATTTATTCTTGACAGTAGAAAGAGGAACCTCCATTAGTAATAGTTGGAATTTTTCCAATAGAATTGATACTGTGGACTTGAGGTTGTTTCCTTGAAAAGTCTACCATATGCTCATTACCATTAACATGAAAAGTGACATTGCCTTTGGTGCAATCAATAACAGCCCCTGTAGTATTCAAAAAGGGTCTTCCAAGAATAATAGACATACTATCATCCTCGGGAATATCATGAATAACAAAGTCCGTTAAAATAGTAACGTTTGCAACCAGAACACGCACATCCTCACAAATACCGACAGGTATAGCAGTTGATTTATCAGCCATTTGCAAAGATATTTCAGTAGGTGTCAACTTATTCAAATCAAGTCTACGATATAAAGAGAGAGGCATAACACTAACACCGGCTCCAAGATCACATAAAGCAGTTTTAACATAGTTTATTTTAATGGAGCATGGTATACTTGGTACTCCTGGATCTCCAAGTTTCTTTGGTATTCCACCCTTAAAAGTATAATTAGCAAGCATGGTGGAAATTTCAGCTTCCGGTATCTTTCTTTTATTAGTAACAATATCTTTCATATATTTAGCATAAGGATTCATTTTAAGCATATCGGTCAAACGCATATGCAAGAATATAGGTCTAATCATTACAGAAAAGCGCTCAAAATCCTCATCATCCTTTTTCTTGGATGGTTTGGGAGGAAAAGGAATGGGTTTTTGAACCCACGGTTCTCTTTCTTTATCGTGCTTCCTAGCAACAAAGTCTCTCTTATCATAACGTTGATTCTTTGATTGTGGGTTATCAAGATCAACAACAGGTTCAGTTTCTACCTCATTATCATTACTAGGTTGAGCATCAACATGAGCATCATTATTAACATTATCACTAGGTTCATGCTCATTACCAGATTGTGTTTCAGCTTCACAAATAGAAATATCATTGGGATTCTCAGGTGTGTCAATAATAGATTCACTAGAAGCATGCAAGGTCCTATCATTTTTCTTTTTCTTCTTTTTAGAAGGACTAGGTGCATCAATATTATTTCTCTGAAAATCTTGCTCAATTCTCTTAGGATGGCCATCAGGATACAAAGGTTCCTGAGTCATTTTACCACCTCTAGTCATAACTCTAACATCATTATCATTTTTCTTACTATTTAATTCATTGAGCAAATCATTATGAGCTTTAAGTACTTGTTCTACTTGAGTGGTAACCATATAAGCATGTTTACTAATAAGTTTAAGCTCACCTTTAACATTAGCCATATAATCACTCAAGTGTTCAATCATATAAGCATTGCGTTTTAATTCTCTACCAAAATAAGCATTGAAGTCTTCTTACTTAACCGTAAAGTTATCAAACTCGTCTAACCATTGACTAGCAAACTTAGTAAGAGGGATTTCACCTTTATCATATCTATAGAGAGAATTTACCTTTACTACCTGTGTCGGGTTATCAAGACCATGTATTTCTTCAACATGCGGCAAATTAAGACCATGCATTTCTTCGATGGGAGGTAAATTCTTAACATCTTCAGCTTTAATGCCTTTTCTTTCATAGATTTCTTTACCTCTTGTATATCTTCAGGGCTGAGAAATAGAATACCCCTTTTCTTCGGAGTTGTCTTAGGAGTTGGTTCAGGAATTGGATCAGGAAGTGTCCAATTATTTTCATTAGTCAACATATTATTCAATAGAATTTCAGCTTCAGCTGGTGTTCTTTCCCTGAAAACACAACTAGCGCAACTATCCAGGTGGTCTCTGGAAGCATCAGTTAGTCCATTATAAAAGATATCAAGTATTTCATTTTTCTTAAGAGGATGATCAGGCAAAGCATTAAGTAATTGGAGAAACCTCCCCCAAGCTTCTGGGAGACTCTCTTCTTCAATTTGCACAAAATTATATATTTCCCTTAAAGCAGCTTGTTTCTTATGAGCGGGGAAATATTTAGCAGAGAAGTAGTAAATCATATCCTGGGGACTACGCACACAACCAGGATCAAGAGAATTAAACCATGCCTTAGCATCACCCTTTAATGAGAACGGAAATAATTTAAGGATATAATAATAGCGAGTTTTCTCATCATTAGTGAACATGGTGGCTATATCATTTAATTTAGTAAGATGTGCCACAACAGTTTCAGATTCATAGCCATAGAAAGGATCAGATTCAACTAAAGTAATTATCTCAGGGTCAACGGAGAATTCATAATCCTTATTAGTAATAAAGATAGGTGAAGTAGCATAAGCAGGATCATACTTCATTCTAGCATTCAGAGTTTTTTGTTTCAACTTAGTTAATAGTTTCTTAAGATCACTCCTATCATTGCAAGCAAGAAAATCTCTAGCAGTTTCTTCATCCATAACATAACCTTCAGGAATAACGGGCAATTCATATCTAGGGGGAGAATCTTCATCATCACTTTCATCAATATTATCAGTTTCAATAATTTTATTCTCTCTAGCCCTAGCAAGTTGTTCATCAAGAAATTCACCAAGTGGCACAGTAGTATCAAGCATAGAAGTAGTTTCATCATAAGTATCATGCATAGCAGAAGTGGCATCATCAATAACATGCGACATATCAGAATTAATAGCAGAAGTAGGTCTAGGTGTCGCAAGCTTACTCAAAACAGAAGGTGAATCAAGTGCAGTGCTAGATGGCAGTTCCTTACCTCCCCTCGTAGTTGAGGGATAAATCTTGGTTCTTGGATCTTTCAAGTTCTTCATAATGATAAGCAGATATAAATCCCAAGTGACTCAAAGAATAGAGCTATGCTCCCCGGCAACGGCGCCAGAAAATAGTCTTGATAACCCACAAGTATAGGGGATCGCAACAGTTTTCAAGGGTAGAGTATTCAACCCAAATTTATTGATTCGACACAAGGGGAGCCTAAGAGTATTCTCAAGTATTAGCAGCTGAGTTGTCAATTCAACCACACCTGGAAACTTAATATCTACAGCAAAGTATTTAGTAGCAAAGTAATATGATAGTAGTGGTAACGGTGGTAAAAGGTAACGGTAGCAAAAGTAATATTTTTGGTGTTTTGTAGTGATTGTAACAATAGCAACGGAAAAGTAAATAAGCGAAGAACAATATATGGAAAGCTCGTAGGCAATGGATCGGTGATAGAGAATTATGCCGGATGCGATCGATCATGTAACAGTCATAACCTAGGGTGACACAGAACTAGCTCCAGTTCATCAATGTAATGTAGGCATGTATTCCGAATATAGTCATACGTGCTTATGGAAAAGAACTTGCATGACATCTTTTGTCCTACCCTCCCGTGGCAGCGGGGTCCTATTGGAAACTAAGGGATATTAAGGCCTCCTTTTAATAGAGTACCGGACCAAAGCATTAACACATAGTGAATACAAGAACTCCTCAAAGTACGGTCATCACCGGGAGTGGTCCCGATTATTGTCACTTCGGGGTTGCCGGATCATAACACATAGTAGGTGACTTGCAAGATAGGATCAAGAACAATCATATATTGATGAAAACATAATAGGTTCAGATCTGAAATCATGGCACTCGGGCCCTAGTGACAAGCATTAGGCATAGCAAAGTCATAGCAACATCAATCTCGGAACATAGTGGATACTAGGGATCAAACCCTAACAAAACTAACTCGATTACATGATAAATCTCATCCAACCCATCATCGTCCAGCAAGCCTACGATGGAATTACTCACGCACGGCGGTGAGCATCATGAAATTGGTGATGGAGGATGGTTGATGATGACAATGGCGATGGATTCCCCTCTCCGGAGCCCCGAACGGACTCCAGATCAGCCCTCCTGAGAGAGTTTAGGGCTTGGTGGTGGCTCCGTATCGTAAAATGCGATGAATCCTTCTCTTTGGTTTTTTTCTACCTGAAAGTGAATATATGGAGTCAAGGTTGAGGTCGGTGGAGCGTCAGGGGGCCCACGAGGCAGGGGGACGCGTCCAGGGGGTAGGGCGCGCCCCCCACCCTCGTGAATAGGTGGACGCCCCCCTGACGTGGATCTTCCTTCCATTATTTATTATATATTCCAAAATAATTCTCCGTTGATTTTCAGGTCATTCCGAGAACTTCTATTTCTACACAAAAATAACACCATGGCAATTCTGCTGAAAACAGCGTCAGTCCGGGTTAGTTCCATTCAAATCATGGAAGTTAGAGTCCAAAACAAGGGCAAAAGTGTTTGGAAAATTAGATACGGCGGAGACGTATCATGCTCTAAAAGGATATAAGTGAAGCACTAAAACAAATGACAAACTACTCCGAAAGATATAAGTGAAGATCAATGAGTAGTCGAATAATTGTGCAACTATGTGAAGACTCTCTAACATTTAATAATTTCAGATCTTGGTATTTTATTCAAACATCAAGTAAAACAAAAAAGAAATGACGCTCCAAGCAAAACACATATCATGTGGTGAATAAAAATATGGCTCCAAGTAAAGTTACCGATGAACGAAGACGAAAGAGGGGATGCCTTCCAGGGCATCCCCAAGCTTAGGCTCTTGGTTGTCCTTGAATATTACCTTGGGGTGCCTTGGGCATCCCCAAGCTTAGGCTCTTTCCACTCCTTATTCCATAGTCCATCGAATCTTTACCCAAAACTTGAAAACTTCACAACAGAAAACTTAACAGAAAACTTGTAAGCTCCGTTAGTATAAGAAAATAAATCACCACTTAGGTTCTGTTGTCAACTCATTATAAATTCATATTGGTGTAATATCTACTATACTACAACTTCTCTATGGTTCATACCCTCTGATACTACTCATAGATTCATCAAAATAAGCAAACAACACATAGAAAACAGAATCTGTCAAAAACAGAACAATCTGTAGTAATCTGTATCAAACATATACTTCTAGAACTCAAAAAATTCTGAAATAAATTGGTGGACGTGAATAATTTGTCTATTAATCATCTTCAAAAAGAATAAACTTAATAGCACTCTCCAGTAAAAATGGTACCTAATCTCGTGAGTGCTAAAGTTTCTGTTTTTTACAGCAAGATCACAAAGACTTCACCCAAGTCTTCCCAAAGGTTCTACTTGGCACAAACACTAACTACAGCATAAAACCACATCTAAACAGAGGCTATATGATTTATTTTTTACTAAACAGGAACAAAAAGCAATGAACAAAAAATAAAAATTGGGTTGCCTCCCAACAAGCGCTAACGTTTAACGCCCCTAGCTAGGCATGATGATTTCAATGATGCTCACATAAAAGATAAGAATTGAAATATAAAGAGAGCATCATGAATAATATCACTAGCACATTTAAGTCTAACCCACTTCCTATGCATAGGGATTTTGTGAGGAAACAACTTGTGGGAACAAGAATCAACTTGCATAGGAAGGTAAAGCAAGCATAACTTCAAAACTTTAAGCACATAGAGAGGAAACTTGATATTATTGCAATTCCTACAAGCATATGTTCCTCCTTCATAATAATTTTCAGTAGCATCATGAATGAATTCAACAATATAACCATCATGTAAAGCATTCTTTTCATGATCTACAAGCATAGAATTTTTATTACTATCCACATAAGAAAATTTCTTCTCATGAATAGTAGTAGGATCAAGCTCAACAAAATAACTATCATGTGAGGCATAATCCAATTGAAAGTTAAAGTCATGATGACAAGTTTCATGGAGATCATTCTTCTTTATAGCGTACGTGTCATCACAATAATCATCATAGATAGGAGGGATGCTTTCATCATAATAAATTTGCTCAACAAAAAATATCATCTTCATCAAACATAGCATCCCCAAGCTTGTGGCTTTGCATATCATTAGCATCATGGATATTCAAAGAATTCGTACTAACAACATTGCAATCATGCTCATCATTCAAATATTTAGTGCCAAACATTTTAATGCATTCTTCTTCTAACACTTGAGCACAATTTTCCTTTCCATCATTTTCACGAAAGATATTAAAAAGATGAAGCATACGAGGCACCCTCCATTCCATTTTTTTTGTAGATTTCTTTTATAAACTAAACTGGTGATAAAACAAGAAACTAAAAGATTCGATTGCAAGATCTAAAGATATACCTTCAATCACTAACCTTCTCGGCAACGGCGCCAGAAAATAGCTTGATGTCTACTACACAACCTTCTTCTTGTAGACATTGTTGGGCCTCCAAGTGCAGAGGTTTGTAGGACAACAACAAATTTCCCTCAAGTGGATGACCTAAGGTTTTATCAATCTGTGGGAGGCGTAGGATGAAGATGGTCTCTCTCAAACAACCCTTCAACCTAATAACAAAGAGTCTCTTGTGTCCCCAATACACCCAATACAAATGGTAAATTGTATAGGTGCACTAGTTCGGCGAAGAGATGGTGATACAAATGCAATATGGATGGTAGATATAGGTTTTTGTAATCTGAAAATATAAAAACAGCAAGGTAGAAAGTGGTAAAAGTGTGCGTAAACGGTATTGCAATGCTAGGAAACAAGGCCTAGGGTTCATACTTTCACTAGTGCAAGTTCTCTCAACAATAATAACATAATTGGATCATATAACAATCCCTCAACATGCAACAAAGAGTTACTCCAAAGTCACTAATAGCGGACAACAAACGAAGAGATTATTGTAGGGTACGAAACCACCTCAAAGTTATCCTTTCTAATCCATCTATTCAAGAGTCCATAGTAAAATAACACGAACCTATTCTTTTCGTTCAATCTATCCTAGAGTTCGTACTAGAAGAACACCTTAAGACACAAATCAACAAAAACCCTAATGTCACCTACATACTCCAATGTCACCTCAAGTATCCGTGGGTATGATTATACGATATGCATCGCACAATCTCAGATTCATCTATTCAACCAACACAAAGAACTTCAAAGAGTGCCCCAAAGTTTCTACCGAAGAGTCAAGACGAAAACGTGTGCCAACCCCTATGCATAAGTTCACGAGGTCACAGAACTCGCAAGTTGATCACCAAAACATACATCAAGTGGATCACGTGATATCCCATTGTCACCATAGATAAACACATGCAATACATACATCAAGTGTTCTCAAATCCTTAAAGACTAAATCCGATAAGATAACTTCAAAGGGAAAACTCAATTCATCACAAGAGAGTAGAGGGGGAGAAACATCATAAGATCCAACTATAATAGCAAAGCTCACAATACATCAAGATCGTGCCAAATCAAGAACACGAGAGAGAGAGAGAGAGAGAGAGATCAAACACATAGCTACTGGTACGTACCCTCAGCCCCGAGGGTGAACTACTCCCTCCTCGTCATGCAGAGCGTCGGAATGATGAAGATGGCCACCGGAGAGGGATTCCCCCCTCCGGCAGGGTGCCGGAACAGGTCTAGATTGGTTTTATGTGGCTACATAGGCTTGCGGCGGCAGAACTCCCGATCTATGTTTCTTTCTAGAAGTTTGGGGTTATATAGGAGGTGTTGGAGTCGGGAACAAGTCAAGGGGGTCCCTGAGGCGGCCACGAGGTAGGGGGCACGCCTAGGGGGGTAGGGCGTTCCCCCCACCCTCGTGGTGGCCTCGGGACTCTTCTGGGCCATCTCCGGTACTCCGTGGGCTTCTTCTGGTCCAAAGAAGATCTCCGTGAAATTTCAGGTCAATTGGACTCTGTTTGGTTTTCCTTTTCTATGATACTCAAAAACAAGGAAAAAACAAAAACTGGCACTGGGCTCTAGGTTAATAGGTTAGTCCCAAAAATCATATAAAATAGCATATAAATGCATATAAAACATCCAAGGTTCATAATATAATAGCATGCAACAATCAAAAATTATACATACGT
>NC_057800.1:148731367-148811997 GCF_018294505.1 Triticum aestivum
TATCAGCGGTCACTGCAACGAGCGGCCGCAGCCGCCGGGGAAGGAAGGGGGCGCCAGTGATGCGTCGATGAAGCGGGGTCCTGGTGTGGATCGAGGTGGGGGGCAAGGAGAGAGGCGATGGCATCGGGGGCCCGGTGCCCTGATCTAGATCTGGTCGGGGGGAGAGGGGCGAGGGGATCATGCGGGGGGAGTGGGGCAACGAGGGTTAGGTCATGGGGTAGTGAGGGGGTTATGGGAGGTGGGGTGGGCCAGCCTGGCTAGGCCAGAGGCCAACTGGGCCGAGGCCCAGCGAGGGGGAGAGTTGCCCCTCCTTTATTTTCTTGTTTTAGTTTTTTTAACTTTTATTTTTTTTCTACTTTCTGTTTTCTTTTAGTTTCCTTTTATTTTTGCTTTAGCAAAATACCAAAATGGCACCTAATTTGGTGTTACCAAATATGCCACTGCCACATTAACTTTCTACCCAAACTAATTTAGTTTTGTAATTATTTAATATTTAAAAGTATATAAATAATAGTGTTTGCTACTGTTTATTTCATCTAATAGTATTTAAATATTCTATGAAGGTGTCATTTCTCCACCATAATTACCTATGCATTATTTGGTTCACGCTGAACATTTTAGTTTTAATTTTTGAGAACTTTTATTGTTTGGTTGATTTTGAATTTGAATTCGAACTGGTTTCGAACTAACGCGAGATTAGAAACAGTAATCGAGATGACGTGGCATCATTAGCAGAGGTTCACTGTAGCTTAATTATCCGGGCGTCATAATTCTCCTCCACTACAAGAAATCTCGTCCCGAGATTTAAGAGGCATAAGGTGAAAAGGTCTGGTTACGAAATTATAAAGAATCTTCTCGATCTTGGTTGCTCTTCTCGAAGGGGTCAATCCATTACGTTGATGTCTTCATTTCTCTTCTTCGGGTCATTGTGATGAAGTCGACACCCTTTCTTCGGGAACTCCATCGTACATACGAAATAATAAAGGGTGGGTATTCCAGAAGAACGGACCTCCACAAGGTTGACTATCTGGTCGATAACATCGGGGAAGGTGGCGGAAAGTAACTCTCGAATTGAAACTTAAGAAAATATCGAGAGCAAAGTAAGGAGGCATCATGGGAAGTTTCAAGAAGGTAGGCAATTGTTCGTTGCCTGAAACAAAGTGTGAAAGGGGTCCATAGCAACGATAATAAGTATTGCATCTAATACTAGAATAGATCATCTGTAGGACGGTGACTCATGAATTACATACGAAGTTAAGTGCAAAGGATACTTCAGAATCCAGGATGTACAAGAGAGTCGGGTTTCGATCCTATGGAACTATGGGGTATGGGCCCACCATGTGGGTTAAAAGTAGGAGGAGCGGTGACATCTTGCATGGTCATGATAGCAAGGCAGGTCAGAGGGTAGCCTGTCGATTATGTTGGCAACAACATCGGTACCAAGGGCAAGGGACGAAGAGAACCATTTCATGCTTGTTGAACGAGGTGGACCAATAGGCAAAGTTCCCATCCATCGATGGTTACCGGAATGTTTCAACAATAGTAACAGGGTCTTACTGACAGAGTTGACCACCGAGGTGTTTTACATAAGCATAAGAGTATTACTACTTATATAATATAGATCACAAGAAGGGTTAAACAAACCAATGGAAAGGAAGAGTGATTATCAGGTTAAACAGAACAATGGAAAGGAGAATTTGTTTAAACACATATTTCAAGGGTATATCCTTCCCAAGGACAAGCAGAGCATGATATCCATGACAGGATATAATGTAGAAAACTCTTTACGTAGGGGAGAGAAATTTCATGACATTACCCATACAATGGTGTTTGGATAATTGAGCAGGAAACATTTAGCATTGGGCTTCAAATGTTCTTGTTGAAAATCGGAGTACCATAGACATGCTTCGAGATAGCATTGACATGGTATTCAAGCAAAGGTCAGAATTTGGACACACAAAGGATACATCAGGAACAAGTTATAGAATAAGTCTTACAATTTCCTCATGGAAGAATGGCTAACCTTGCTAAAAAAGGAAACTATAACAATAGGTCCCCGCACAGTTGTGTTAAGCATGGCATCACCTTACCGGGTCCTATAAAGAACCATGTTATAACTCCTGGAAATATGTTCTAACCATCATATCTAACCGAGGTTCTGATCTGATTGGTGTCAAGATACCTCAGATTGAGGATGCCTGAGGAGAAGGGGTGCAACACAATTTGACGAGATGGTGTTGCAAGATTCTCAGGAAATGAACAGTGGAAGCAAGTTTGGAATACGAGTTCATCATTAAACGAAGGAGAGTATGAGGAGGTGGGTGATGAACTCTGCGACAATTCATCGAGATTTCAAAAAGATGGATTTCCACAATTATGTGAACAAGGAGATAACATTTGCCAGATTAAATGATATAATGATGTATGCTCGGGGAAAACATACACAATTAAACATGGGTTGAAAGGTGCAACTAAAATATGGGCTGGGTTGCACGACCAGCATCGGAATGGAGATTTAACAACCAACACACTAAATTGGAATTATTGGCCATTAACTCCGAAGCAATAAGGTTGCTAGAAATATTAAATTCTCACAACATAGTTCACTTATTTGGTATTCCGGTTGGAACACGGGTACCAGGAAAAGAATGGTGATGGCGAGAAGTACCACTATACCAAGAATCCTTAAGAGGTGGTGAAACTCTCACAACATTCTTGACATAAAAGATGGTAATACTCCAAGGTAAAGAAGAATAAATGCTGGATAGCAAGGATCTCAAGGTATAACACAAAACACGAAAACAAGTTTGTGTTGGAGGGAAGACAATAAGGTGGTCGATGATAACACAAACCATTGAGGCAAGGATGGTATTTATCATCATGAATTCAATGGATATCCTGGAAAAGCTCGGAATACTGATGACGATTATGATACATTTGTCGAGAGATTTCACGAAGATGTAATCGATCGGTGATGACATCAAGTCAAAGGAATGATGAAGCAAAAGGTTATTAGAACCATGGGTAGGACGCAAACTCGAAATCAAGTTTGTTGTTCAAGGAGAAATGATATGACAAGGAAGATGGACGTAAGCTTAGCTCATCGTCGAAAATTTTGCTATGGGGAGAAGGGCCAGGTAGCACAGCTAAAATTTAGCACGATAATGATATAGCCGATCAGGCTTGGGATGACTTGAAGGATTATTAAACTCGTAAGCAATGAAAATTACTTAGAGTTATTGAATCGGAGTGCGGAATCGATTCACTTACCGGTGTTCTCGAGTAACTAATAACTCAAAACCCGGGGCAAATCTGAAAATGGTGAAAAGCAATACAAGATGAAGACTCATAGGAAGTGGCATAGTTCTTTGATATTCTCGAGATACTAGAGTGTAGTAATTGATGGTAGATCAAAGTAAAGATTGGACAGGTGCAATGATCTGTAGAAGACAAGTACTTCAACTTGCCCGAGAAATGGTATCAAGGAGAAAATATGGTCGGAACCACGATTGCAAAGGGATCAATTCACATCCACGAGACGATACTATATCCAGGGGTAATTATTTTTATGAGAGGCTTCCATGATAAGATTTGCATCTTGTCCATGGGCATGAACACAAAGGTTCAAGGTCGACTCCCACTTCTTTAATGCATAACCTTCCATTCACTTGTCGTGTTTCAAAAATGACATTAGTGTTGAAAATCTTACGTGGTGAAATACCAGACAAGTATAACCCATGATATCTTTCGGGTTCACGCGCATTAAGGAAGGCATAGGTTCGACCCATCATGGCATCTTAGGAACATATACCACAAGTTTCAAGAGTAAATATCACCAGCTCGAAAGTAGGGCATGGTTGGCCAAATCAGAGAATATGATTTACCAATGGCATTATGTCTCGGGGAAAGAACTTCCAAAGTGATTGAATATGAAGTACATTGTCGGATAAAATCCAACAAAGGATCTGGTGGTCCACAAATGATCTGATGTGAGTATCGGCACACAACCAGAGGAAGAAACAATGCAAATATATTGGATTATAGAAACAACTGACTAACTTAGACCTCAATTGCAAAGGAATTATGATTTACAAAGCGAAGGATCAGAAGCAGACGTTCTGATCAAGGATGGATAAGTTGAATAGACTTAGGGGCACAATCAACGATAATTTGATTGGCTGACAACCAGCTCATGTTTAGAATGATGTCTGAGCCGTAAGGATGAATTCTAGGATTCGACCGAGGATTGTGAACATTCAAAACATATCAAATCAAGGTCTGAAAATGATGATGACAAAGGATACTAATGAATATTGCTAGACATATGGACCGCAACCATAATGCAAGCAGACAAGTATTTGCAGAGCAATAGTTGGTTGAGAATTACCGGAAGATCGAATAGTATTTCAATATATCTTGTGAATCATAATGTTCAACTAGTAATGAACAATTCCTCGGTAGGGGTGAAGAATTATTCGTAGGGGTAGTCATGTGGCAAGGAACTGCAGGGAAGTAAGCATAAAGGATTCTCGGAACATCAGAGAGTATTTCAAGGCATCCCATAAATACAAGAGCAACTAGGGATGAAGGTATGAACGACAGATGTAGGTAGTTATCTGTAAGGATTTATCGATGGTAGGGATTGCAATGAGAAGGCACAAAGTCTCAAGAGAACATCACAGAGTATCCTCGGAATCTTTTGGTGCCGTAGACGATCATCGGTAATGAGGTGCTCTCTGGGTGAAAGTGATCACGAGATCCTAATGTTAGATTTAGCAAAATTCATTTAACCCGAATAGAAGAGAGTTTTGAGTCCTAGAGTATAGATGAGGAATAAAAGATCCTAATACCACCCAATGGGGACGTGGGCCCATGGGTTGCACAGCCATGTTAGTAAAACAATTTTCATCATCTAGACTCAACTTCAGCCAAGGAGTGTGGAAGGGGATTCCTACAGGCAGTCGACTCTGATACCAACTTGTGACGCACCCGATTCAGTCGTACACTAATCATACACGCAAATGTGTACGATCAAGATCAAGGACTCACGGGAAGATATCACAACACAACTCTACACACAAAATAAAATAATACAAGCTTTATATTACAAGCCAGGGGCCTTGAAGGCTCGAATACAAATGCTCAAAGACACAAGAGTCAGCGGAAGCAACAATATCTGAGTACAGACATAAGTTAATCAAGATTTCCTTAAGAAGGCTAGCACAAAAGTAGAAACGATCGAAAAGGAAAGCCCTCCTGCCTGGGACCTCCTAACTACTCCTCGAAGCCGAACTCCATGTAGAATCATCCTCGGGATCCTCTGGCTCCTGGACTCCATCATATGATCGCAATAACCGGGAAAGGGGGAAAAAGAAGTAGCAAAGCAACCATGAGTACTCATCCAAAGTACTCGCAAGTAAGGATCTACACTATATATGCATTGGTATCAATGAAATGGGTAGTATCTGTGGACTGGACTACAGAATGCCAGAATAAGAGGGGGTAGCTAGTCCTATCGAGGACTACGCTTCTAGTAGCCTCCGTCTTGAAGCAGTAGAAGAGAGTAGATGGTAAGTTAACCAAGTATCACCGCATAGCATAATCCTACCCAGCGATCCTCTCCTCGTCGCCCAGTGAGAGAGCGGTCACCAGGTTGTATCTAGCACCTGAAAGGGTGAGTTTTATTAAGTATCTGATTCTAGTTGTCATAAGGTCAAGGTACAACTCTAGGTTGTCCTTTTACCAAGGGACACGGCTATTCGAATAGATAAACTTCCCTGCAAGGGTGCACCACATTTCCCAACACACGGGATCCCCTTTGTCCGAACACACTTTCCTGGGTCATGCCCGGCCTCGGAAGATCAACACGTCGCAGCCCTACCTATGCACAACAGAGAGGTCAGCACGCCGGTCTAAATCCTATGGCACAGGGGTCTAGGCCCATCACCCATTGCACACCTTCATGTTGCGAGGGCGGCCGGAAGCAGACCTAGCCCCCTTAATACAAGAGTAAGCTTACGGTCCAATCTGGCATGCGCCGCTCAGTCGCTGACGTCAAGAAGGCTTCGGCAGATACCACTACGTCGAGTGCCCATAACTGTTCCCGCGTAGTTGGTTAGTGCGTATAGGCCAGTGGCCAGACTCAGATCAAATACCAAGATCTCGTTAAGCGTGTTATTTTGAAGTAAACGCGGACGGCGACCAGGACCAGGCTCCCTCTCTCCTATGTGGTCTCAACCTGCCTTGTCGCTCTGCCACAAAGGTTCATTCAGAGGGCCGTCAGGACAAACGTCCTTTCGGTCCCAATCCGTGAATCACTCGCGGGTACTCTACGAGCCAACCCGACTTTAGTCACCACAAGTATCACATATTATGTATATAAGTATATACCCGTGATCACCTCCCGAGTGATCACGACCCGATAGTATAGCATGGCAGATGGACAAGAATGTAGGGCCACTGATGGAATACTGCCTTCCTATACTAACCATTTAGGATTGCAGCTAAAGGTAACAACAGTAGTAGCAAGGACAGGCTATGCATCAGGATAGGAGTAACAGAAAGCAGTTACATGCTACACTACTCTAATGCAAGCACTAGAGAGAAGAATAGGCAATATCTGGTGATCAAGGGGGGGGCTTGCCAAGTTGCTCTGGCAAGGAGGGGTCGTCAACACAGTAGTCGATTGGGGCACCAGCAGTGGCGTCAGTCTCGAAGTCTACCGGAGAGAAGAGGGGGGAGAAACAATGAATACAATGCAAATAGATGCATATCGATACATGACATGACAAGTAACGGTGCTAGGAGTGCTCTAACGCAGTAGGAGGTGATACCAGCGAAGGGGGGAAACATCCGGGAAAGTATCCTCGCTGTTTTGCGTTTTCGGACAGATGAACCGGAGGGGGAAGTTCATGTTTGCTATGCTAGGGATGTGTGGAGGACGAACGAGCTACCTAACTGGATTCGTCTCGTTGTTCTGAGCAACTTTCATGTACAAAGTTTATCCATCCGAGTAACGGATTATTTTATATTATTTTTTAAATATTTAAATCATTTTTAGGATTAACATAATTAATTAATTTAGAAAATACAGTTATGATTTCAGGATGACGTCAGCATTTCAACTATGACCGTTGACCGGTCAAACTAACGTGTGGGTCCCACACGTCATTGTCTGTTAACTAATTAACTAAGTTAATTAGTTTAATTAACATATTATTTTTAATTCTTTTTTGTTTAAATCATTCTCTGGGCGTGGGCCCTCATGTCATTGGCCCTAGGGGCCATAGTGGGTCGGGTGACGGGCGCTGCTGGGCGCTGTGGTTCCGGGCGACGGGCGACCACCCGTTAGGCCGCTTGCCCAGGCCAGGGGCGGGACTGGTGGGGCGCTGGCAGCCACCGCAACGAGCGGTCGCGGCCGCCGGGGAAGGAAGGGGGCGGACACTAGGCATCCCTGGTGCGGCCAGGCTCGAGCAGCAAGCGGCGCGTGTGGGGGGTTCCGGGCGCGGCGGCTGGAGGTGGAGGGGCGCGCGGGGGTGGAGCCGGAGCACTGTCTGCGGGCGGCTACGGCAGCTAAGCAGCAGCAGGACATGGGTCGCGGCACGGCGTGTGCAGCCGGGAACCGGGGGAAATGTGCAGGCAGCGCGGCTGGGAAGCACGCCAACGGGCGCGACAGCGGGCCATAGAAGGAGCAGTGTGGCGCGCATGGCAGCGAGGCGGTTGCAGCAGCAGTGGCACAACAACAACGGCATCCAGCAGTGCGGCATGGGGACCTACGGCGGGCGCACGCGTAGGGGCGCCCCGGGCACGGGAACGGGCGGCCAGGGGGGCTTGCAGTGGCTGGCCTGGGCGCGCGCGGGCGCTGGGTGATGCCCAGGGAGGCGAGCGTGCACTAGGGGGAGCGAAGCTCCAGGCGCAGGGGTGGAGCTAGAGCGCTGTTAGCGGGCGGCTACGGCAGTTGAGCAGCAGTAGGACATGGGTGGCAGCACAGCGTGTGCGGCCGGGAACCGGGGGGAAATGTGCGGGCAGTCCGGCTGTGAAGGATGCCAACGGGCACGGCAGCGGGCCGCGGAAGGAGTGGTGCGGCGCGCCTGGTAACGTGGTTGTTGCAGCAGCAGGGGACAACAGCAAAGGCATCCAGCGGCGGGGCACGGGCATCTACGGCGGGCGCATGCCTAGGGGCCGCCCCGGGCGCGGGTAAGGGCGGCCAGGGGGCTTGCAGCGGCTGGTTCGGGCGCGCACGGGAACTGGGCAATGCCGAGGGAGGCGAGCGCGCAGTGGGGGGGCGAGGCTCCAGGCTCAGGCTCAGATGGATGATACGTCCATTTTGCATCATGCTTTTATATCGATATTTATTGCATTATGGGTTGTTATTACACATTATGTCACAATACTTATGCCTATTCTCTCTTATTTTACAAGGTTTACATAAAGAGGGAGAATGCCGGCAGCTGGGATTCTGGGGTGGAAAAGAAGCAAATATTAGAGACCTATTATGCACAGCTCCAAAAGTCCTGAAACTTCACGGAAGACATTTTCAGAATATATAAAAAATATTGAGCGCAAGAAGTTCAACAGGGGGGCCACACCCTGCCCACGAGGGTGGGGGCGCGCCCTACCCCCCTGGGCGCGCCCCCCTACCTTGTGGGCCCCTGGTGGCCCTCCGAGGGCCATCTTATGCTATATGGAGTCTTTCGATGAGGAAAAAATCATAAGCCATCTTCTCGGATGAAACTCCGCCGCCACAAGGCGGAACCTTGGCGGAACCAATCTAGGGCTCCGGCGGAGCTATTCTGCCGGGGAAACTTCCCTCCGAGAGGGGGAAATCATCGCCATCGTCATCACCAACGCTCCTCTCATCCGGAGAGGGCAATCTCCATCAACATCTTCACCAGCACCATCTCCTCTCAAAACCCTAGTTCATCTCTTGTATCCAATTCTTGTCTCCAAGTCCGGGATTGGTACTAGTAGGTTGCTAGTAGTGTTAATTACTCCTTGTAGTTGATGCTAGTTGGTTTATTTGGTGGAAGATCATATGTTCAGATCCTATATGCAAATTAATACCCCTCTGATTATGAACATGAATATGATTTGTGAGTAGTTACGTTTGTTCCTGAGGACATGGGAGAAGTCTTGCTATTAGTAGTCATGTGAATTTGGTATTCGTTCGATATTTTGATGAGATGTATGTTGTCTCTCCTATAGTGGTGTTATGTGAACGTCGACTACATAACACTTCACCATTATTTGGGCCTAGAGGAAGGCATTGGGAAGTAATAAGTAGATGATGGGTTGCTAGAGTGACAAAAGCTTAAACCCTAGTTTATGCGTTGCTTCGTAAGGGGCTGATTTGGATCCATATGTTTCATGCTATGGTTAGGTTTACCTTAATACTTTTGTTGTAGTTGTGGATGCTTGCAATAGAGGTTAATCATAAGTGGGATGCTTGTTCAAGTAAGGACAGTACCCAAGCACCGGTCCACCCACATACCAAATTATCAAAGTACCGAACGCGAATCATATGAACGTGATGAAAACTAGCTTGACGATATTCCCATGTGTCCTCGGGAACGCTTTTCTCTATATAAGGGTTTGTCCAGGCTTGTCCTTTGCTACAAAAAGGATTGGTCCACCTTGCTGCACTTTATTTACTTTTGTTACTTGTTGTTCGTTACAAATTATCCTATCACAAAACTATCTGTTACCACTTATTTCAGTACTTGTAGAGAATACCTTGCTGGAAACCGCTTATCATTTCCTTATGCTCCTCGTTGGGTTTGACACTCTTACTTATCAAAAGGACTACGATAGATCCCCTATACTTGTGGGTCATCAAGACTCTTTTCTGGCGCCGTTGCCAGGGAGTGAAGCGCCTTTGGTAGGTGGAATTTGGTAAGGAAAATTTATATAGTGTGCTGAAATTTACTGTCACTTGTTACTATGGAAAGTAATCCTCTGAGGGGCTTGTTCGGGGTATCTTCCCCCCGACCAGTAGAGCAAAGAGTTGCTCGTCAACCTACTTAACCTACTGAAAATGAAAACGAAAATGTCTGCTTTGAAATTCCTTCGGGTATGATAGAAAAACTGCTAGATAATCCTTTTGCAGGAGACAGAACAATGCATCCTGATGAACACCTAATATATGTGGATGAAGTTTGTGGATTATTTAAGCTTGCAGGTGTACCAGGAGATGTTGTTAAGAAGAAGGTCTTCCCTTTATCTTTGAAGGAAGATGCATTGACATGGTATAGGCTATGTGATGATACAGGGTCATGGAACTACAAACGATTGAAATTGGAATTTCATTAGAAGTTTTATCCTATGCATCTTGTCCATCATGATCGCAATTTTATATATATATATATATATATATATAATTTTTGGCCTCGCGAAGGAGAAAGCATCGCTCAAGCTTGAGGAAGGCTTAAATCAATGTTATATTCATGCCCCAATCATGAGCTCTCAAGAGAGATGATTATTCAAAATTTATATGCTCGGCTTTCTGATAACAATCACACCATGCTCGATACTTCTTGTGCTGGCTCTTTTATGACGAAGACTATTGAATTCAAATGGGATTTATTGGAAAGAATTAAGCGCAACTCTGAAAATTGGGACCTCGATGAAGGTAAGAAGTCAGGTACGACACCTAAGTTTGATTGTGTTAAATCTTTTATGGATACCGATGTTTTCCGTAAATTTAGCACTAAATATGGACTTGACTCTGAGATGGTATCTTCTTTCTGTGAATCTTTCGCTACTTATGTTGATCTCCCCAAGGAGAAGTGGTTTAAATATCATCCTCCCATAGAAGAAAAAGTAGCTGCACCTATTAAAGTTGAAGAAAAAACTATCACTTATAATGATCTTATTGTTCCTACTTCTTATGTTGAGAAACCACCTTTCCCTGTTAGGATAAAGGATCACACTAAAGCTTCAACTGTGGTTCGTAAAAGCAATATTAAAACTTATACACCTCCTGAGCAAATTAAAGTTGAACCTGATATTGCTATTGTTAAAGATCTCTTGTCTGATAATATTGATGGGCATGTTATTCATTTCCTCGATGAGACTGCTAGAATTGATAAACCTTGTGCAAAAGATAAAAAAGACCTGTGGTAGGCATGCCTGTTATTTCTGTTAAATAGGAGATCATTGTTATCATGGCTTATGTAATATGGGTGCTAGTGCTAGTGCAATACCTTACGCCTTATACAAAGAAATTATGCATGATATTGCACCTGCTAAGATAGAAGATATTGATGTCACAATTAAACTTGCCAATAGAGATACTATTTCACCTATGAGAATTGTTAGAGATGTTGAAGTCTTGTGTGGGAAAACTAAATATCCTGCTGATTTTCTTGTTCTTAGTTCCCCACAAGATAGCTTTTGTCCCATTATATTTGGTAGACCCTTCTTAAACACTGTTAATGCTAAGATAGATTGCAAAAATGATGTTGTTACTCTCGGTTTAGATGATATGTCTCATGAATTTGATTTCTCTAAATTTAGTAGACAACACTGTGAAGAAGAATTACCTAGTAAGAATGAAATTATTGGTCTTGCCTCTATTGCCGTACCTCCTAGTGATCCTTTAGAACAATATTTGCTAGACCATGAAAATGATATGTTTATGAATGAAAGAAGGGAAATAGATGAAGTATTCTTTAAACATGAACCTATTATGAAACACAATTTGCCTGTTGAAATCCTAGGGGATCCTCCTCCACCCAAGGGTGATCCCGTGTTTAAGCTTAAACTGTTGCCTGATACTCTTAAATATGCTTATCTTGATGATAACAAGATATATCTTGTTATTATTAGTGCTAACCTTTCAGAGCATGGGGAAGAGAGATTATTGAAAACTCTGAAGAAGCACCGTGCTGCTATTGGGTATACTCTTGATGATCTTAAGGGCATTAGTCCCACTCTATGTCAACATAAAATAAATTTAGTAGAAGATGCTAAACTAGTTCGTGATCATCAACGACGGCTGAATCCTAAAATGAAAGAAGTGGTAAGAAAGGAAATACTAAAGCTCCTTGAGGCAGGTATAATCTATCCCGTTATTGATAGTCAGTGGGTAAGTCATGTCCATTATGTCCCTAAGAAGGGATGTATTACTGTTGTACCTAATGATAAAGATGAATTGATTCCTCAAATAATTATTACTGGTTATAGGATGGTAATTGCTTTCCGCAAATAAAATAAGGCCACTAAAAAGGATCATTACCCCTTACCTTTCATCGATCAAATGCTAGAAAGATTATCCAAACATACACATTTTTGCTTTCTAGATGGTTATTCTGGTTTCTCTCAAATACCTGTGTCAGCTAAGGATCAATCAAAGACTACTTTTACTTGCCCTTTTGGTACTTTTTCTTATAGACGTATGCCCTTTGGTTTATGTAATGCAGCTGCTACCTTTCAAAGATGCATGATGGCTATATTCTCTGACTTTTGTGAAAAGATTTGTGAGTTATTCATGGACGATTTCTCCGTCTATGGATCTTCTTTTGATGATTGCTTGAGAAACCTAGATCGAGTTTTGCAGAGATGTGAAGAAACTAATCTTGTCTTGAATTGGGAAAAGTGCCACTTTATGGTTAATGAAGGTATTGTCTTGGGGCATAAAGTTTCTGAAAGAGGTATTGAAGTTGATAAAGCCAAGGTTGATGCTATTGAAAAGATGACATGCCCCAAGAACATCAAAGGTATAAGAAGTTTCCTTGGTCACGCTAGATTTTATAGGAGGTTCATTAAGGACTTCTCAAAAATGTCTCGGCCTCTGACTAATTTGTTACAAATAGATATACCATTTGTCTTTGATGATGATTGTGTAGAAGCATTTGAAATACTTAAGAAAGCATTGATCTCTGCACCTATTGTTCAGCCACCTGATTGGAATTTACCCTTTGAAATTATGTGTGATGCTAGTGATTATGTTGTAGGTGTTGTTCTAGGGCAAATAGTTGATAAGAAATTAAACATTATTCAATATGCTAGTAAAACCCTAGACAATGCTCAAAGAAATTATGCTACTACTGAAAAGGAATTCTTAGCAGTTGTATTTGCTTGTGATAAGTTCAGACCTTATATTGTTGACTCTAAAGTAACTATTCACACTAATCATGCTGCTATTAAATATCTTATGGAAAAGAAAGATGCTAAACCTAGACTTATTAGATGGGTTCTCTTGCTACAAGAATTTGACTTACATATTGTCAATAGAAAGGGAGCTGAGAACCCCATTGCAGACAACTTGTCAAGGTTAGAAAATGTGCTTGATGACCCACTGCCTATTGATGATAGCTTCCCTGATGAGCAACTAAATGTCATAAATACTTCTCATACTGCTCCATGGTATGCTGATTATGCTAATTACATTGTTGCTAAGTTTATACCACCTAGTTTCACATACCAGCAGAAGAAAAAGTTCTTCTATGATTTGAGGCATTACTTTTGGGATGACCCGCACCTTTATAAAGAAGGAGTAGATGGCGTTATTAGACATTGTGTACCTGAGCATGAATAGGAACATATCCTATGCAAGTGTCACTCCGAAGCTTATGGACGACACCATGCTGGAGATAGGACTGCACATAAGGTATTACAATCCGGTTTTTATTGGCCTACTCTCTTCAAGGATGCTCGTAAGTTTGTCTTATCTTGTGATGAATGTCAGAGAATTGGTAATATTACTAGACGTCAAGAAATGCCTATGAACTATTCACTTGTTATTGAACCATTTGATGTTTGGGGCTTTGACTATATGGGACCTTTTCCTGCCTGTAATGGATATACACATATTTTAGTTGCTGTTGATTACGTTACTAAGTGGGTAGAAGCTATTTCAACTAGTAGTGCTGATCATAACACTTCTATTAAAATGCTTAAAGAAGTTATTTTTCCAAGATTTGGAGTCCCTAGATATTTAATGACTGATGGTGGTTCACATTTTATTCATGGTGCTTTCCATAAAATGCTTGCAAAGTATGATGTTAATCATAGAATTGCATCCCCTTATCACCCTCAGTCTAGTGGTCAAGTAGAATTGAGTAATAGAGAGCTCAAATTAATTTTGCAAAACATTGTCAATAGGTCTAGAAAGAATTGGTCCAAGAAACTTGATGATGCATTATGGGCCTATAGAACTGCATATAAAAATCCTATGGGCATGTCTCCGTATAAAATGATTTATGGAAAAGCATGGCACTTACCTCTCAAACTAGAACACAAGGCATATTGGGCTATTAAAGAGATCAATTATGATTTTAAACTTGCCGGTGAGAAGAGGTTATTTGATATTAGCTCACTTGATGAATGGAGAACCCAAGCCTATGAAAATGCCAAGTTGTTTAAAGAAAAAGTTAAAAGATGGCAGGATAAAAGGATACAAAAGCGTGAGTTTAATGTAGGTGATTATGTATTGCTATACAACTCCCATTTGAGATTTTTTGCAGGAAAACTTCTCTCTAAATGGGAAGGTCCATATGTTATCGAGGAGGTCTACCGTTCCGGTGCCATAAAAATCAACAACTTCGAAGGCACAAATCCGAAGGTGGTGAACGGTCAAAGAATCAAACATTATATCTCAGGTAATCCCATAAATGTCGAAACCAATGTTATTGAAACCGTAACCCCGGAGGAATACATAAGGGACACTTTCCGGAATGTTTCAGACTCCGAAAAGGAATAGGTATGTGGTACGGTAAGTAAACCGACTCCAAAACAGTTTTTAAGGCAATATTTCTCTGTTTTGGAATATTTAGAAAAATATAAAAATAAGAAGCAGTCCGGGAAGGACACGAGGAGGGCTCCACGAGGGTGGAGGGCGCCCCCCCTACCTCGTGGGCACCTTGTGTGCTCTCCGGACTCTGTTTTCGTACACGACACGTATTTTGGTCGGTAAAAATTCATTATATAATCTCCCAGAGGTTTTGACTCCCGTATCACGCAAAAATCTCCTGTCTTTGTTTCGAGCTTTTTTCTGGCAGATCCAGGACGTCATGTCATCTTCAAGCGCCCCCAAGGACCAGTTCTTCGAGAAGGTCATCAACCCCTACCTCGCGGAGGTGCTGCAACACCCTCAAACCGTTGAGATGCGTGAGGGGTTGTTGCACATCCGCGATGTTGAGGGACCAAGGAAGACCGGAAGCACGGAGGCAAGGCTCGAGGCATTGGAGCAAGATGTTTTCAAGTGTCAGGAGATGGTGGAGCGTGGACTCGATTCCAATCACATTATGATCACGGAGTTCACCA
Organism: Triticum aestivum; assembly: GCF_018294505.1. Taxonomy (NCBI): domain Eukaryota; kingdom Viridiplantae; phylum Streptophyta; class Magnoliopsida; order Poales; family Poaceae; genus Triticum; species Triticum aestivum. Next base: position 148,746,632 of record NC_057800.1, read on the forward strand.
ACAACCACAAGCTGGACATCAAGGACATTGGGGAGGCCATCTTCAAGCTTCATGAGAAAATCGAGCACCTCCAAGCCCAGATCTAGGACCTGCAAAATCAAAACTGTGAGTATGAATATAGATTCAAGAGGATGAGTTTGGCTGCAGATTTGAGGTTTCAGGAGACTCGATCATCCTTCTATGATGGTGAGCCTATGCCTTGGAAGAAGGACGACAATCCTACGCCATCAACAAAACCATCACCTTCTCCACCAACAAAGAAGAATTGAGTATCTGGTATGGGCACTCCCCTTGGCAACTGCCAAGCTTGGGGGAGTGCCCCGGTATCGTATCACCATCACTTTTATATTTACCGTTTTTCTTAGTTCGATCCTTTTGGTAATATCTTTATCTAGTAGAATAAAGTTTATGGCATGATCTAGTTTTGAGTTTTGCTTTATGATCCTTCTATGTAATCGAGTCCGTGAGCTATATATAATAAAGATTAGTGTTGGGTCAAGGGCTTGATTATTTTGCCACAATCCTAAGTGAATAAAAGAAAATAGAAATAAATAAAAAATGAAACAAAGAGATCATATGGATCTTATGGAGAGTAATGAGCTCACATAGAAAAAGTATGATGAATAAAAGTTGTTGAGAGTTGACAAACATAGTTTTGGTCATCGCTGTAATTAATAGGAAGTAATAAAGAAAGAGAGGTATTCACATATAAATATACTATCTTGGACATCTATTATGATTGTGAGCACTCATTAAAATATGACATGCTAAAGAGTTGATGTTGGACAAGGAAGACAACGTAATGGGTTATGCTTTCTTACATCTGAGATAAATTATATTGTCATCGATCATCCAGCATGGTTGAGCTTGCCTTTCCCCCTCATGCTATCCAAATTCATCGCACCAAGTAGAGATACTACTTGTGCTTCCAAATACCCTTAAACCAGTTTTGCCACGAGAGTCCACGATACCTACCTATGGATTGAGTAAGATCCTCCAAGTAAGTTGTCATTGGTGCAAGCAATAAAAATTGCTCTCTAAATATGTATGACTTATTAGTGTGGGAGAAAATAAGCTATATAAGATCGTGTGATATGGAAGAAATAAAAGCGACAGACTGCATAATAAAGGTCCATGTCACAAGTGGCAATATAAAGTGACGTTCTTTCGCATTAAGATTTTGTGCATCCAACCATAAAAGCGCATGACAACCTCTGCTTCCCTCTGCGAAGGGCCTATCTTTTAGTTTTATCTCCTACCTTGCATAAGAGTCATGGTGATCTTCACCCTTCCTTTTTACATTTTATCCTTTGGCAAGCACAGTATGTTGGAAATATCCTGGTATATATGGCTAATTGGATGTGAGTTTTCATGAACTATTATTGTTGACATTACCCTTGAGGTAAAACGTTGGGAGGCAAAACTACAAGCCCCTATCTTTCTCTGTGTCCGATTAAAACTCCATACCCATAAGTATTGCGTGAGTGTCAGCAATTGTGAAAGACTATATGATAGTTGAGTATGTGGACTTGCTGAAAAGCTCTTATACATTGACTCTTTCCTATGTTATGATAAATTGCAATTGCTCCAATGACCGAGATTATAGTTTGTTAATTTTCAATGAAGTTTACGATTCATACTTGAAATTGTGATTGAATTATTACTCTAGCATAAGAAATCATATGACAAGAATTATGTAAGTTGTTGTTCTAAGAATGATCATGATGCCCTCATGTCCGTATTTTATTTTTATCGACACCTCTATCTCCAAACATGTGGACATATTTTTCGATTTCGGCTTTCGCTTGAGAACAAGTGAGGTCTAAGCTTGGGGGAGTTGATACATCCATTTTGCATCATGCTTTTATATCGATATTTATTGCATTATGGGATCTTATTACACATTATGTCACAATACTTATGCCTATTCTCTCTTATTTTACAAGGTTTACATAAAGAGGGAGAATGCCGACAGCTGGGATTCTGGGCTAGAAAAGGAGCAAATATTAGAGACCTATTCTGCACAGCTCCAAAAGTCTTGAAACTTCACGGAAGACGTTTTCAGAATATATAAAAAATATTGAGCGCGAGAAGTTCACCAGGGGGGCACACCCTGCCCACGAGGGTGGGGGCGCGCCCTACCCCCTGGGCGCGCCCCCCTACCTTGTGGTCCCCTGGTGGCCATCCGATGGCCATCTTATGCTATACGGAATCTTTCGATGAGGAAAAAATCATAAGCCATCTTCTCGGATGAAACTCCGCCGCCACGAGGCGGAACCAATCTAGGGCTCCGGCGGAGCTGTTCTGCCGGGGAAACTTCCCTCCGAGAGGGTGAAATCATCGCCATCGTCATCACCAACGCTCCTCTCATCGGGAGAGGGCAATCTCCATCAACATCTTCACCAGCACCATCTCCTCTCAAAACCCTAGTTCATCTCTTGTATCCAATTCTTGTCTCCAAGTCCGGGATTGGTACTAGTAGGTTGCTAGTAGTGTTAATTACTCCTTGTAGTTGATGCTAGTTGGTTTATTTGGTGGAAGATCATATGTTCAGATCCTATATGCATATTAATACCCCTCTGATTATGAACATGAATATTCTTTGTGAGTAGTTACGTTTGTTCCTGAGGACATGGGAGAAGTCTTGCTATTAGTAGTCATGTGAATTTGGTATTCGTTCGATATTATGATGAGATATATGTTGTCTCTCCTCTAGTGGTGTTATGTGAACGTTGACTACATAACACTTCACCATTATTTGGGCCTAGAGGAAGGCATTGGGAAGTAATAAGTAGATGGTGGGTTGCTAGAGTGACAGAAGCTTAAACCCTAGTTTATGTGTTGCTTCATAAGGGGCTGATTTGGATCCATATGTTTCATGCTATGGTTAGGTTTACCTTAATACATTTTGTGTAGTTGCGGATGCTTGCAATAGAGGTTAATCATAAGTGGGATGCTTGTCCAAGTAAGGACAGTACCCAAGCACCGGTCCACCCAGATACCAAATTATCAAAGTACCGAACGCGAATCATATGAATGTGATGAAAACTAGCTTGACGATATTCCCATGTGTCCTCGGGAGCGCTTTTCTCTATATAAGAGTTTGTCCAGGCTTGTCCTTTGATACAAAAAGGATTGGGCCACCTTGCTGCACTTTATTTACTTTTGTTACTTGTTGTTTGTTACAAATTATCCTATCACAAAACTATCTATTACAACTTATTTCAGTACTTGCAGAGAATACCTTGCTGGAAACCTCTTATCATTTCCTTTTGCTCCTCGTTGGGTTCGACACTCTTACTTATCGAAAGGACTACGATAGATCCCCTATACTTGTGTGTCATCAATGGATTCGGGCGACGGCGGGCGAGTGCTCGACGGGGTGGCCGCGGGCGCAGTCCCGAGCGATGCGGCGAGGTTGAGCGCGAGCGGGAGCACGGTGACTGTAGGAAGGGAAGACAGGGTCGAAAGGGAAGGTCCTCACCGGCCCCATAGTTGTGTGAAGGTATGCTCGAGGGGGGCCGGAGATGCATTTCTGACGCCGGTGCGGCGGATGGCGGTGTCGGGGGCCCTTCCAGGTCTAGGAACATGGAGGAGGGCGAGGATGACACTGAGCGATGGGCGGGGCGGCACCGGTGATGCATCGACGAGGTGGGGTCCAGGTGTGGATCGAGTTGGGGGAAGTAGAGAGGCGATGGCATAGGGGGCCCGCTGCCCCGATCTAGATCCGATCGGGGGGAGAGGAGCGAGGGGATCGTGCGGGGGGAGTGGGGCGACGAGGGTTAGGTCACGGGGTAGTGAGGGGGTTATGGGAGGTGGGGTGGGCCGGCCTGGCTAGGCAAGAGGCCAACTGGGTCGAGGCCCAGCGAGGGGGAGGGTTTCCCCTCCTTTAGTTTCTTGTTTTAGTTTTTTACCTTTTGTTTATTTTCTACTTTCTGTTTTCTTTTATTTTCCTTTTATTTTTGCTATAGAAAAATACCAAAATGGCAGATAATTTGGTGTTACCAAATATGCCACTGCCACATTAACTTTCTACCCAAACTAGTTTAGTTTCGTAATTATTTAATATTTAAAAGTACATAAATAATAGTTTTCGCTACTATTTGTTTCATCTAATAGTATTTAAATATTCTATGAAGGTGTGGTTTCTCCACCATGATTACATATGCATTATTTGGTTCACGCTGAACATTTTAGTTTTTATTTTTGAAAACTTTTATTGTTTGCTTGATTTTGAATTTGAATTCGAACTGGTTTCGAACTAACGCGAGATTAGAAATAGTAATCGAGGTGACGTGGCATCATTAGCAGAGGTTCACTATAGCTTAATTATCCGGGCGTCACAACCTGGAACACCACAACGTAATGGTGTGTCCGAACGTTGTAATCGCACTTTATTAGATATGGTGCGATCTATGATGTCTCTAATTGATTTACCGCTATCATTTTGGGGTTATGCTTTAGAGACGACTGCATTCATGTTAAATAGGGCACCATCGATATCCATTGAGACGACACCATATGAACTTTGGTTTGGCAAGAAACCCAAGTTGCCGTTTCTTATAGTTTGGGGCTGCGACGCTTATGTGAAAAAGCTTCAACCTGATAAGCTCGAACCCAAATCGGAGAAATCTGTCTTCATAGGATACCCAAAGGAGACTGTTGTGTACACCTTCTATCACAGATCCGAAGGCAAGATTTTCGTTTCTAAGAATGGATCCTTTCTAGAGAAGGAGTTTCTCTCAAAAGAAGTGAGAAGGAGGAAAGTAAAACTTCATGAGGTAATTGTACCTGCTCCCTTATTGGAAAGTAGTTCATCACAGAAATCAGTTCCAGTGATTCCTACATTAATTAGTGAGGAAGCTAATGATGATGATCATGAAACTTCTGATCAAGTTACTACCGAACCTCGTAGGTCAACCAGAGTAAGATCCACACTAGAGTGGTACGGTAATCCTGTTCTGGAGGTCATGTTACTTGACCATGACGAACCTACAAACTATTAGGAAACAATGATGAGCCCAGATTCCACAAAATGGCTTGAGGCCATGAAATCTGAGATGGGATCCATGTATGAGAACAAAGTGTGGACTTTGGTTGACTTGCCCGATGATCGGCAAGCCATAGAGAATAAATGGATCTTCAAGAAGAAGACTGACGCTGGCGGTAATGTTACTGTCTACAAAGGTCGACTTGTGCAAAAGGTTTTCGACAAGTTCAAGGAGTTGACTACGATGATACATTCTCACATGTAGTGATGCTTAAGTTCGTCTGAATCATGTTAGCAATTGCCGCATTTTATGATTATGAAATTTGGCAAATGGATGTCAAAACTGCATTCCTTAATGGATATCTTAAAGAAGAGTTGTATATGATGCAACCAGAAGGTTTGGTCGATCCAAAAGGTGCTAACAAAGTGTGTAAGCTCCAGCGATCCATTTATGGATTGCTGCAAGCATCTCGGAGTTGGAATATACGCTTTGATAGTGTGATCAAAACATATGGTTTTATACAGACTTTTGGAGAAGCTTGTATTTACAGGAAAGTGAGTGGGAGCTCTGTAGCATTTTTTATATTATATGTAGATGATATATTGTTAATTTGAAATGATACTGAATTTATGAATAGCATAAAAGGATACTTGAATAAGAATTTTTCAATGAAAGCCCTCGATGAAGCTGCTTATATATTGGGCATCAAGATCTAAAGAGATAGATCAAGACGCTTAATTGGACTTTCACAAAGCACATACCTTGATAAATTTTTGAAGAAGTTCAAAATGGATCAAGCAAAGAAAGGGTTCTTGCCTATGTTACAAGGTGTGAAGTTGATTCAGACTCAATGCCCGACCACTGTAGAAGATAGAGAGAAAATGAAAGTCATTCCCTATGCTTCAGCCATAGGTTTTATCATGTATGTGATGTTGTGTACTAGACCTATTGTGTGCCTTGATATTAGTTTAGCAGGGACGTACCAAAGTAATCCAGGAGTGGATCACTGGACAGCGGTCAAGAATATCTTGAAATACCTGAAAAGGACTAAGGATGTGTTTCTCGTTTATGGAGGTGACAAAGAGCTCGTCGTAAACGGTTACGTCGATGCAAGCTTTGACACTGATCCAGATGACTCTAAGTCACAAACTGGATACGTATTTTTATTGAATGGTGGAGCTGTCAGTTGGTGCAGTTTTAAGCAAAGCGTCGTGGCGGGATCTACGTGTGAAGCGGAATACATAGCTGCTTCAGAAGCAGTAAATGCAGGAGTCTGGATGAAGGAGTTCATATCCGATCTAGGTGTCATACCTAGTGCATCGGGTCCAACGAAATATCTTTTGTGACAATACTAGTGCAATTGCCTTGGCAAAGGAATCTAGATTTCACAAGACAACCAAGCACATCAAGAGACGCTTCAATTCCATCTGCGATCAAGTCAAGGAGGGAGACATAGAGATTTTCAAGATACATACGGATCTGAATGTTGCAGACTCATTGACAAAGCCTCTCTCACGAGCAAAACATGATCAGCACCAAGACTCCAAGGGTGTTAGAATCATTAAAATGTAATCTAGATTATTGACTCTAGTGCAAGTGGGAGACTGGAGGAAATATGCCCTAGAGGAAATAATAAAGTTGTTATTTATTTTTCCTTATATCATGATAAATGTTTATTGTTCATGCTAGAATTGTATTAACCGGAAACTTAGTACATGTGTGAATACATAGACAAACAGAGTGTTACTAGTATGCCTCTACATTGACTAGCTCATTCATCAAAGATGGTTAAGTTTCCTAACCATAGACATGAGTTGTCATTTGATGAACGGGATCACATAATTAGAGAATGATGTGATTGACTTGACCCATCTGTTAGCTTAGCACTATGATCGTTTAGTTTATTGCTATTGCTTTCTCCATAACTTATACATGTTCCTATGACTATGAGATTATGCAACTCCCGAATACCGGAGGGACACTTAGTGTGCTATCAAATGTCACAACGTAACTGGGTGATTATAAAGATGCTCTACAGGTGTCTCTGATGGTGTTTGTTGAGTTGGCATAGATCAAGATTAGGATTTGTCACTCCGATTATCGGAGAGGTATCTCTGGTCCCTCTCGGTAATGCACATCACTATAAGCCTTGCAAGCAATGTGACTAACGAGTTAGTTGCGGGATGTTACATTACGGAACGAGTAAAGAGACTTGCCGGTGAAGAGATTGAACTAGGTATGATGATACCGACAATTGAATCTCAGGCAATTAACATACCGATGACAAAGGGAACAAACGTATGTTGTTATGCGGTTTGACCGATAAAGATCTTCGTAGAATATGTAGGAACCAATATGAGCATCCAGGTTCCCCTATTGGTTATTGAACGGAGATGAGTCTCAGTCATGTCTACATAGTTCTCTGATGACCCAGAAGTATAGGGGATCTATCGTAGTCCTTTCGATAAGTAAGAGTTTCGAACCCAACGAGGAGCAGAAGGAAATGATAAGCAGTTTTCAGTAAGGTATTCTCTCCAAGCACTGAAATTATCGGTAACAGATAGTTTTTTGATAAGGTAATTCGTAAAGGGTAACAAGTAACAAAAAAAATAAGGTGCATCAAGATGGCCCAATCCTTTTTGTAGCAAAGGACAAGCCTGGACAAACTCTTATATAAAGGAAAGCGCTCCCGAGGACACATGGGAATTATCGTCAAGCTAGTTTCATCACGCTTGTATGATTCACGTTCGGTACTTTGATAATTTGATATGTGGGTGGACCAGTGCTTGGGTGTTGCCCTTCCTTGGTCAATCATCCCACTTATGATTAACCCCTCTTGCAAGCATCCGCAACTACAAAAGAAGTATTAAGGTAAACCTAACCATAGCATGAAACATATGGATCCAAATCAGCCCCTTACGAAGCAACTCATAAACTAGGGTTTAAGCTTTTGTCACTCTAGCAACCCATCATCTACTTATTACTTCCCAATGCCTTCCTCTAGGCCCAAACAATGGTGAAGTGTCATGTAGTCAACGTTCACATGACACCACTAGAGGTGAGACAACATACATCTCATCAAAATATCGAACGAATACCAAATTCACATGACTACTTATAGCAAGACTTCTCCCATGTCCTCAGGAACAAACATAACTACTCACAAAGCATATTCATGTTCATAATCAGAGGGGTATTAATATGAATAAAGGATCTGAACATATGATCTTCCACCGAATAAACCAACTAGCATCAACTACAAGGAGTAATCAACACTACTAGTAACCCACAGGTACCAATCTGAGGTTTTGAGACAAAGATTGGATACAAGAGATGAACTATGGTTTGACAGGAGATGGTGCTGGTGAAGATGTTGATGGAGATTGACCCCCTCCCGATGAGAGGATCGATGGTGATGACGATGGTGATGATTTCCCCCTCCCGGAGGGATGTTTCCCTGGCAGAACAGCTCCGCCGGAGCCCTAGCTTGGTTCCGCCAAGGTTCCGCCTCGTGGCGGCGGAGTTTCGTCCCATGAGCTTGCTTATGGTTTTTTCTCAGATCAAAGACCTCATATAGCAAAAGATGGGCACCAGAGGGCTGCCAGGGGCCCACGAGGCAGGGGCGCGCCCAGGGAGTAGGGCGCGCCCCCAACCTCTTGGATGGTGGGTGGGCCCCCTCTGGTGCTTCCTTCACCCAATATTTTTTATATATTCCGAAAATGACTCCCATGGAGTTTCAGGACTTTTGGAGCTGTGCAGAATAGGTCTCTAATATTTGCTCCTTTTCCAGCCCAGAATTCCATTTGCCGGCATTCTCCCTCTTCATGTAAACCTTGTAAAATAAGAGAGAATAGGCATAAGTATTGTGACATAATGTGTAATAACAGCCCATAATGCAATAAATATCGATATAAAAGCATGATGCAAAATGGACGTATCAACTCCCCCAAGCTTAGACCTCGCTTGTCCTCAAGCGGAAGCCGAAATCAAAAAATATGTCCACATGTTTAGAGATAGAGGTGTCGATAAAATAAAATACGAACATGAGGGCATCATGATCATTCTTAGAACAACATATATATATTCAGATATATTCATATGATTTCTTATGCTAAAGTAACAATTCATTTACAGTTTCAAGTATGAATCAGAAACTTCATTGAAAACTAACAAACTATAATCTCAGTCATTGAAGCAATTGCAATTTATCATAATATCGGAAAGAGTCAATATAAGAGCTTTTCAGCAAGTCCACATACTCAACTATTATTTAGTCTTTCACAATTGCTAACACTCACGCAATATTTATGGGTATGAAGTTTTAATCGGACACAGAGAAAGATAGGGGCTTATAGTTTTGCCTCCCAACCTTTTACCTCAAGGGTAATATCAACAATAATAGTTCATGAAAACTCACATCCAATTAGCTATATATATCAGGATCTTTCCAACACACAGTGCTTGCCAAAGGATAAAATGTAAAAAGGAAAGGTGAAGATCACCATGACTCTTGTATGAAGTATAAGACAAGAATAAAAGATAGGCCCTTCACAGAGGGAAGCAGAGGTTGTCATGTGCTTTTATGGTTGGATGCACGAAATCTTAATGCTAAAGAACGTCACTTTATATTGCCACTTGTGATATGGACCTTTATTATGTAGTCTGACGCTTTTTTTTTCTTACACATCACAAAATCGTATAAAGCTTATTTTCTCCACACTAATAAATCATACATATTTAGAGAGCAACTTTTATTGCTTGCAACAATGACAACTTACTTGAAGGATCTTACTCAATCCATAGGTAGATATGGTGGACTCTCATAGCAAAACTAGGTTTAAGGATATTTGGAAGCACAAGTAGTATCTCTACTTGGTGCAAAGAATTTGGCTAGCATGAGAGGGAAAGGCAAGCTCAACATGTTGGATGATCCATGACAATATAATTTATTTCAGATGTAAGAAAACATAACCCATTACGTTGTATTCCTTGTCCAACATCAACTTTTTGGCATGTCATATTTTAATGAGTCCTCACAATCAAAAAACATGTCCAAGATAGAATATTTATATGTGAAAATCTCTCTTTCTTTATTACTTCCTATTAATTGCAACGATGACCAAAACTATGTTTGTCAACTCTCAACAACTTTTATGCATCATACTCTTTATATGTGAAGTCATTACTCTCCATAAGATCCATATGATCTCTTTATTTCTTTTTATTCTTTCTCTTCTCTTTTATTTTTATTCCCTGCAGATCATGGCAAAATAATCTGGCCCTTCACTCATAACTAATCTTTATTATATATAGCTCATGGACTCGGTTACATAGAAGGATCATAAAGCAAAACTCAAAACTAGATCATACTAAAACTTTAGTCTACTAGATCAAGATATCACCAAAAGGATCGAACTAGAAAAATGGTAAAGATAAAAGTGTGATGGTGATACGATACCGGGGCACTCCCCCAAGCTTGGCAGTTGCCAAGGGGAGTGCTCGTACCCATGTGTTTATGTATCTTTCTTCGGGGGTGGAGGAGATGGTGATGATGATGACAATTGTGCCTTCAGCTTTTTCGTGTTGTAGTTGAGAGGAGCGATCTCCTCCTTTAAATCATCGACCTCCGATTCCAGCTTCAAGATCTTGTCACATAAATCTCGTTTGTTTTTCTGCCGAAAACGAGAAGGAATAGATCGGTTGTTAGACAGTTTAGCCCTCTTGGGAAGACTTGACTTTTTGAACTTCACGTGCATATCCCTAGGTTGAGGTAGAGGGACATCCTCCTCCTCCGAACTTGAGTCATTGATCATCCTCAAGTGAGCATCCTCCTCATCATCCGTAGTTCGACCACAAGGAGATAGGTCCCCGTAGGTCTTTGGGTCAGCAATGAGATGTGAGACATAGCTCTCTTCATCGGAGTCTTGAGAAGACATCTTGATCTAAATCCGCATCAACAGCTCGAAACAAAAATAAAGGATCTTTGCATGGTACGGTGGTCAAAACCATCGGGAGATTATATAATGAATTTTACCGACTAAAATAAGTATCATGCAAGAAAATGGAGTCCGGAGAGCACACGAGGTGCCCATGAGGCAGGGGGCGCGCCCAGGGGGTAGGGCGCGCCCTCCACCCTCGTGGAAGCCTCGTGTCCTTCCCGGACTGCTTCTTATTTTCCTATTTTCTTAAATATTCCAAAACAGAGAAAAATTGCCATTAGAACTGTTTTGGAGTCGGTTTACTTACCATACCACATACCTCTTCCTTTTCAAAGTCTGGAACGCTCTGGGAAGTGTCCCTTATGTATTTCTCTAGGGTTACGGTTTCAATAACATTAGTTTCAACATTTATGGGATTACCTGAGATATAATATTTGATTCTTTGACTGTTCACCACCCTCGGATTTGTGCCTTCGAAGTTGTTGATTTTTATGGCACCAGAACGATAGACCTCCTCGATGACGTAAGGACCTTCCCATTTAGAGAGGAGTTTTCCTGTAAAAAAATCTTAAATGAGAGTTGTACAACAATACATAATCACCTACATTAAACTCATGTTTTTGTATCCTTTTGTCATGCCATCTTTTAACTTTTTCTTTAAACAGTTTAGCATTCTCATAGGCCTGGGTTCTCCATTCATCAAGTGAGCTAATGTCAAAAATCCTCTTCTCACCGGCAAGTTTGAAGTCATAGTTGATCTCTTTAATGGCCCAATATGCCTTATGTTCTAGTTTGAGAGGTAAGTGACAAGATTTTCCATAAACCATTTTATATGGAGACATACCCATAGGATTTTTATATGCAGTTCTAGAAGCCCATAATGCATCATCAAGTTTCTTGGACCAATTCTTTGTAGATCTATTAACAGTCTTTTGCAAAATTAATTTAAGCTATATATTACTTAGTTCTACTTGACCACTAGACTATGGATGATATGGAGATGCAATTCTATGATTAACATCATACTTAGTAAGCATCTTACGAAAAGCACCATGAATAAACTGTGAACCACTATCAGTCATTAAGTACCTAGGGACACCAAACCTCGGAAAAATAACTTCTTTAAGCATCTTAATAGAGGTGTTATGATCAACACTACTAGTTGGAATAGCTTCTACACACTTAGTAACGTAATCAACAGCAGCTAAAATATGTGTATACCCATTAGAGGAAGGAAACGGTCCCATATAATCAAAGCCCCAAACATCAAATGGTTCGATAACAAGTGAATAATTCATAGGAATTTCTTGACGTCTACTAATATTACCAATTCTTTGACATTCATCACAAGATAAGACAAACTTATGGGCATCCTTGAAGAGAGTAGGCCAATAAAAACCGGATTACAGTACCTTATGTGCAGTTCTATCTCTAGCATGGTGTCCTCCATAAGCCTCGGAGTGACACTTGCGTAGGATCTGTTCCTGTTCATGCTCAGGTACACAATGTCTAATAACAGCATCTACTCCTTCTTTATAAAGGTGCGGGTCATCCTAAAAGTAATGCCTTAAATCATAGAAAAACTTTTTCTTTTGCTGGTATGTGAAACTAGGTGGTATAAATTTAGGAACTATGTAATTAGCATAATCAGCATACCATGGAGCAGTACGAGAAGCATTTATAACAGCTAGTTGTTCATCAGGAAATTTATCATCAATAGGTAGTGGGTCATCAAGAACATTCTCTAACCTAGACAAGTTGTCTACAACGGGGTTCTCAGCTCCCTTTCTATCAATAATATGCAAATCAAATTCTTGTAGCAAGAGAACCCATCTAATAAGTCTAGGTTTAACATCTTTATTTTCCATAAGATATTTAATAGCAGCATGATCAGTGTGAACAGTTACTTTAGAATCAACTATATAAGGTCTGAACTTATCACAAGCAAATACAACTGCAAAAAATTATTTTTCAGTAGTAGCATAATTTCTTTGGGCACTGTCTAGAGTTTTACTAGCATATTGGATAACATTTAATTTCTTACCAACTCTTTGTCCTAGAACAGCACCTACAACATAATCACTAGCATCACACATGATTTCAGAGGGTAAATTCCAATCAGGAGGCTGAACAATAGGTGCAGAAATGAAAGCTTTCTTAAGTATTTCAAATGCCTCTACACAATCATCATCAAAGACAAAAGGAGCATCCTTTTGTAAGAGATTAGTCAGAGGCCTAGAAATTTTGGAGAATTCCTTAATGAACCTCCTATAAAAACCGGCATGACCAAGGAAACTTCTTATACCTTTGATATCCTTAGGACATGGCATCTTTTCAATAGCATCAACCTTAGCTTTATCAACTTCAATACATCTTTCAAAAAATTTATGCCGCAAGACAATACCTTCATTAACCATAAAGTGGCACTTCTCCCAATTCAAGACAACATTAGTTTCTTCACATCTCTACAAAACTCGATCAAGGTTGCTTAAGCAATCATCGAATGAAGTTCCATAAACGGAGAAAACATCCATGAAAACCTCAACAATCTTTTTACAAAAGTCAGAGAATATAGCAGTCATACATCTTTGAAAGGTAGCAGGTGCATTGCATTAAACCAAAAGGCATACATCTATAAGCAAAGGTACCGAAAGGGCAAGTGAAAGTTGTCTTTTCTTGATCCTCTTTTGACACAGGTATTTGAGAAAACCCAGAATGACCATCTAGAAAGCAAAATTTTGTATGTTTGGATAATCTTTCTAGCATTTGATCAATAAAAGGTAAAGGTTAATGATCCTTTTTAGTAGCTTTATTTAATTAGCGGAAATCAATTACCATTCTATAACCTGTAAAAATTCTTTGTGGGATCAATTCATCTTTATCATTAGGAACAACACTAATACCTCCCTTCTTAGGGACACAATGGATAGGACTTACCCACTGACTATCAGCAATGGGATAAATTATACCTGCCTCCGGAAGCTTTAGTATTTCTTTTCTTACCACTTCTTTCATCTTAGGATTTAACCGTCGTTGGTGATCAACAACCGGTTTCACGTCTTTCTCCAATTTTATTTTGTGCTGGCATAGAGTGGGACTAATGCCCTTAAGATCATCAAGAGTATATCCAGTAGCAGCACGGCCCTTCTTCAGAGTTTTCAATAATTTCTTTTCTTCAGGCTCTGAAAGGATAGCACAAATAATATGTAACATCCCAAAATTCTAAATTTTGGAATGTTATATTAAATAATTAATTATGACTGTTTGTTTGATTGTTGTGTGAATGATCATGTGAATTTGAGTGAAAATTAAAACTTTTTGAAAGTTGAATGAGAGGGAATAAAAAGACTTTCCCAAACTTTCATCCTTTCATTTTCTTATCTCCATGAATTCAAATTCATTTAATTACAAAAACCCTAGAGTGAAGATAATATGACTTCTTCCATTTAAAGAAATGAAAAGGGGTTTGAAAGTGATTTGAATTCCATTTGAGAATATTTCAAAGCAGAAACATTATGCCACTCAAGGATTTTCATGAGATAATATAACAGGACTTCTTCAAAATATATGAAATGGAGTGGAGAGTGATGAGGAGCACTTTTGAATTTCTTTTGGTTCACTTTTGGAAAGTTTTCCGTTTTGAGTTTCAAAAACATTTCCATTAATTCAAATAAAATAAAGAGAGAAGGAAATATGACTCCTTCAATTATCAAAAAGAAAATGGAAATGGATTATGAAACCAATAGAGGTTATTTTAAAATAATATTTGAAATCATTTGCATCTCATGATTTATCGCATGTTGGAGTTTTCTCGAATGTTCAAATATTATTTTTCACTCAAAGAAAATAAAGGAGAGGGGGTAAAATGACTTCCTCAAACATAAAGGAGTTGGAAGATTCATTATAGTAACTTTTGAAGTTTTTGGAGTTTATTTGGAATTTATTATATTGGCCTAAAGTGCATTTATTGCATTAGAAAAATATTTTTTAAAATTATCTATGCTGGAATTAATGTTCACTATTCTCTATATTTTCAATAGTGATTTTATAAATTTCTGTGGAATTTTTAGAAATTCATTTGAATTTGTTTTGGGCCACATATGTTTTTTGTTTAAAAAAAAGAAAAAGAGAAAAACGCACGCGCACACACACCCACGCGCAGGCCCAGCCAACGCTGGCCAGAGCTGGCCCACGGCCACAGCAAGCCGAGCCAGGCCGCCCCAGTGCCCGAAGGCCAACGCACGCTCGCCCGCCCGCCTTCACTCGCCCGCCTCTTCTCTTGCTCGCACGGAGCACCCGCTGCAGGTGGGGCCCAGCCCCATCGTCCCCAACCTCCCGCTCGTCCCGCTCGGGATAGAGCTCGTGACCCGCCGCCGCAACCGCCGCACCTCGTCCTCGCGGATAATGCTTATCGCGTAGCCCCACGCCTCCTCTCCGCACCTATAAAATAACCAGAGCCCCATCTCTCCATTCTGCCACTCTGCATCGTCCTTTGCTCCTCACAACCATCGCCCTACTGTGTTGGATCTCGCCGGAGCATCTCGCCGGAGTTTCCATCGCCGTAGACTCCCCTACCTTCATTTTCTTTCTGTCAACCTTCGTAACTCGCCGAGTCTCATCCGTTTGACATTGTTTTTGCCCCCAGGGACCACCGGAGACGATGCCCCGACGACCTGCGTCCTCGCCTGAGCATGGAGCTACCGCCCTTTGCTCTACCAGTCCCAGCCACCTTGACACACGCCGCCACCACCACCGCAACCCCCTCATCGCGCATGTCCCGTTCGCCTCCTTCCCCGCCGCCGAAGAGCACCGCAGGCGCCGCCCGAGCCAGCGCCACCATCACTATTCATCGTCGTCGCCACCGTAAGCAAACCCTCCTGTTCGCTTCGTTTAGTTTTTTATTATTTATTAGTATTAGATCGGTTAACCGCAGTTTGTTTAAACCGAACGGTTTTGATTAAAACCTATTGTTGGTTTTCTTTAGTTTAGCCGCGGTTGCTGTTTTTCCTATTTAGCGATTGTTCGCCCTGTAAGCCTCGCAGCGAACAACTTGCAGCCTATAGAAATCTGCCACGTGGCCAGGACCTGTTCGTGATTACTTTTCTTCACCGTTGAGTCCCTGGAATTAGCATATTAGCCCCTAAACTTAGATTAGCCACAACTTTTTAACCGTAGATCCAAACTCGATGAAACCAGCGGCAAATTCTTCGAATTGATTAGACCTATCCAGAAGTGTCATCTTTTTAAACTTTTGTAGTATTCAAATTTGAAATTATTCAGATTTGAATTCAATCTTCAAATGGCCATATCTCCTAAACCGTAGTTCTGATTGATGTGATTCTTTTTGCACCGTCTCATTGTAGCCAAACCCTACCACCTGGACCATTGTCACTATAATTTTCACAAGATTAGTATTTGTCCATGATAGTTTTATTACCATGCCAAGTATGCACGATAGATCACATCACGGTTTTGCACCTTATGTCACTAATTGTTAGCACCTAGAATTATTTGCATATAAGTTATTTGTGTTGGATTTCCATTTGGTTTCGAGTCTTTTCATGTTGCATGTTATTTGGTTCTCCGAAATGATTTCTTATGTTAATGCAATGTTTGACTTTATAGATTTTCATCGGAGAGTGACGAATAGTGCTATTAAGTAAAATTCTGAGAGCAATATAATCTTCATCAACTATTACCAGGCAAGTTCACATTTGATCATTCTTTCAATTACATATGTTTTATATTATGCACTTAGTCCTTTTGTGGTAGGATTGCATGGTAGGAATTATTGTTGCCAGATGCCTATGCCGTTACCTAGTAGTTCATTTGAGGTAGTTCTGATCTATACATCCTTGTCACCATCGTGTAAGTTTATTTTTGCCTCGCTAAATGTACACGTGGTTTGGGAAGCGAACATGGTGAGACATGAGTGACAAAGTAGTAATCAGGACCAACACTTGTAAATGAACTACCTGGGAGGTATTTGGTTTGAATGGTGGCGAAGTACAGTGGGAGCATGCATGGTTAATCCATGGTGGTGCACCACTAGTGGTCGGCCGCCCAGGCTCAAAGAGATCAATTGTATTCTCGTGTCTAGAAGCTTACATGTGCAGCCACAAGCCAATATGGGCTCTGGCTTAGTTGAGTAGTTAGTGTGACCCCTTCCGGGAAGGGCTAGCAGATGTAGAATGAGTAGGTGTACCGGCCTATCCGTGGGTTAAGGGGGAATACTTTCAAAAAACTATGTCTCGGTCTTCCTGTTCTCAAACGCTAGGCAGTGCGAGAACTTCAAGGGAGGTGATTGAGTCTTGTGGGGAAAAGTGCGCAAACCTCTACAGAGTGTTAAAACCTAATCGATTAGCCGTGTCCCCGGTTATGGACAACTTGAGCATCTAGTGGTGGAAATGATGGGAGATGTCATCACTCTTAATTTAAACAGTTGGGTTTTAAATGGAACTTTGGAAATGGATTGAGTTGGGTTTGCCAACTCAGTCTATGCTATACTGTAGTGGTAGAATAATATCTTTTATTCTAGGGGAAAATTAGCTTTATGCAAAAAACTACACTTAGAGCTTTCTACCAGCCAAATTGCATGTGCAAATAGGTTCATTATTCTTATGATGTGACTTGCCAGTACATTCAATGTATTGACCTACAGGGCAGCAACGTCTTATGTTGCAGGAATTTTCTATGACGAGTAAGAGTTACGTTGTAGGGTTATGGTCTACACTCAACTTGCTGTTGGCGTTGATGGGACTCCACACCCGTTCGATTGTTTCCGCTGAGATTTATGAGGTATATATCAGTTTTACGTTATTTATACATGTGATTGAACTTTGATATATACATTGATGTATTGTGTGTGCCTGCATACCGATCCAGGGATGACACGGATACACAGAGGCTTGACCGTTTGAGTCGGGTCGCTACAGAGATGGTATCAGAGCACATGTTGACTGTAGAACGTGACCTAGAAACTAGAAAGCCCTTAGGAAAGGATTTATCTAACACTTGATTTTCAAAAAGATCCTTTACCTCTCTTCTTTTCTGAGCTTTATCAAATCTTTCCTTTTACCTCAAATAGTTAGACAATACCCCTTTTCCCTTTGACCACACGGAAGATCAACTGATGAGACCACTCCGAGAAGGAGAAGATATCAGACTTCACCATACACCAGAAGAATTGAAGCTACAACATTCGAAGCCTCTGAAGAATTGAAGAATTTGAAGACACTGACATATTCCAAGATCTATATGACCTTTAGAGGACCAAACCCCTGTTGTATACTCACGTTAGATGCGATGTTTGTGAGCTGTCATTGTTTGATGTTTTTCCCGATAGCCACAAATAAAACTTATTTTCAAAACAATATTGTGTGTATTGTGTGTATCTCTCTCTATCCCTCTTATCTCATTCCAAAACCCTTGGACCCAATAGATGATGAATGAAGATGGACTTGTATTCTCTGGAGCGATCACTCAGTTGGAGGCAGAGCTATGGATTCAAAACATGGAGAATCACTTCAGGAGCAAGTTGGTTGCAAGGAATTATGAGGCTCAATACGCTCTTCAATACTTTACAAAAAGTGCAGCAACCTGGTGGAAAATGCATCAGGCCATAAAGGATGTAATGGAGCAAAAACTTGGGAGGAATTGAAGAAAACTCTGTTGGGATCCCGTCTTATCCGGAAGCATGGTGATAAACCGATGAAGAACCTTGTGCCTGCAAGATATGCGGAGAAATAGGACATACCCATGAAGAACACAAGGATGGATGCCCTCATTGTGAAGGAAATCACCGAGCGGAAGAATGCCCGATGAGGCAGGTTACTTGTTTCTTGTGTGAAGGAACTACACACTACCCTGCCCAATGTCATATTTATCCCAAGGTACAAGCAATTAGCAACCAGCAGAAGGGAGCAATGAAAGAAGCCCTCAGGGAAAGTTTAAGAAAACCAGTGATGAAAGAAGATGTTGACGGCCCTGATGGAGATAGCCTAAACAGATTTTACTCCAATGCTTGCTATTCATGTGGAGAAGAAGGACATTTCTCACAATATTGCATGAAGGAAAACCAAGAGTATCTGGGAGACTTCCCGATAGAAGAAGTGGAGTTTGATCGACAAGAGATAGAAGAATTGATCAGAACGAAGAAGTCGAGGAAGAGAAAGAGCATGTATCCCCAGAACAACCCAGTTTCTGCAGAAAAGGACCTGAGTCATATCACTTGTTACAGGTGCAAGGATTTAGGTCATTACGCTAGCAAATGCCCAGCAAGGAAGCCAAGAACCCAAGGAGCCAAGGCAACCACCAGGAAGCCCCTAGATTTGTCTGACGCCATTTGTTTACGTTGCAAAGGAGTAGGACATTTTCTCAGAGAATGTTCAGACCTGAGGAAAGCTTGAGCAGAGTAGTTGAGATCTTGATATTGGAATAAAGCATGTAATAAATGTGGAATACATTTTTATTTTGGGGATGTTGAGTTGAGTTATGAAATGGAAATTGTAATAGCTTGTGAAGTAATAAAAGTTGATATGATTGGAATCTCATGTGAAATGTTATGAGTTGTTTGTTGATTGTGAGTACCTCTCTCGTTATCTCGCCCAGACTTAAACCTTGAGTCATGGACAAGCTGACCCCAAACCTTTCCCAGAAAAACAACCACATTTCCCCCAACGAAATACATACATTATCCTGAGTACCCCTTCTATCTTATACCTGCAGATGACAACCCTTTACGAGTATTTTCTCAAGGTCCCGGAAACGATCATGACCCTTACTAGTGATCAGGATTACTCAAAGATCCTGAAGAACATGATGAAGCATATTCATCTTGAAGGAGATGCAGTCTACATGGGTTATTCTTTCATGGAGAAGGGAGTTGAACTTTGGTATGTGGAGGTACACATCCACCGTGTGAAGGGAGTTTGCCCAAAGACTATGGAGGGATACTTTTTCATTTCTCGAGTACCACAAGCAACATTCTTTGACGCTGTTCGTGAAGCTGTTATGGAAGCCATACGTCAGATTGGAGAAATACTAGAAGCAAGACTCCATCACACTCAGGAATACCAGAGGGAGGTGCATGCAGAGATGATGGAGATGAAGCTCATGGCCACCACGATGAAGAAAAACATCGATGATTTGAAGGATCACATCACACAATTCTAGTGGGCCTGAAGCATCTTCAAGAATGGCAAATGAATAAAGATGGAAGTAATGCTTGACCATAGCAAACTATGTGGATGGCAGCTTTTGTAATAGAGTACTTTTGAAATTTGACTTTTGAGTAGTGGTTAAGGATGAAATAAAGGATTTGATATGAAGAGAATTATGGATGAACCAGTGCATTTTTTGGCGATATTTGTATGTGTGAACACTTGACCAATGGAAAAGAAAATATATTCCACAAAGTGGAGGTTGGACAAAATGAGTTGGAGTTTTGTTTTAGTTATGATGGTTACCTCAAGAGTATGAAGGAATGAAGTACTATTGGATTTAAAGGAGATATAATGTTGGAATATGGAACAATAGTAATTCCAGTGATGAGTTAAAGATATACAAGTTTTTAGTGGGCCCATAACCCAGAGGAACTAGGATTTGATAAGGAAACAAGCACAATCTTGTTGAAGAAAATAATTCTAGAAGAGCTGTGATTTCATCAGCAGACGTTTCATACGAGGTTACGTAAACCCGAGAGTTGTGAAGAAACGATAGAGGTTTTGTTTGGCTTGCAGAACCAATGGATTTACCCGAACCCAGTTCGTGGAGAAAATAAGTTCTGCAATGCTTGTGAGGATTCCCAAGTGTTAGAATATGTGATTCACTATCTGTGTATGTGGTAATGATTCAAGTACGGGATGGATTGGCCCCCATACCGAAGACTTCTATCATGAACTATCATATGTTGATGGAAAATCAGAGAGCCTTAAAACCCTAGAAGAGTGTCGACACGACAAGCCAAAAGCCTTAGAATGGCAGGATGATGGAAACCCTATACAGGCACCTATTGCCAATCGTAGGTTATGCAGTGAGGTTCAACCCAGACCCATTTGCTGCAGGAGGAACCAATAATTGTTGACCACCATGAGATTTTCCATAGTTATTTAGCATTGGAGATAGACCTGATAGCTAAGAAGACCTAGTCTCGGAAGGATCATATTTTGATGCAAGGACTCAAGATTTTGAGGAAATGGTTATGCCCTACCGGAAGAGCCTCAAAGAAAGAGTTACTCCAGGGAGTATGAGAAGACCGACACCGTCGACGCAAATGATGGAGTACATGAATTTTGTCAGAACCATAGCCTTGCTTCTAAGGGTGGTAGCACCCCATACCTTGTGTTGATGAATGGATTTTCAAGGAGACCCCCCAAACCTAACCTTCTTTCTAGCCTCTCCGAATCTCGAGGACGAGATTCATTTTAAGGGTGGTAGTTTCTAACATCCCAAAATTCTAAATTTTCGAATGTTATATTAAATAATTAATTATGACTGTTTGTTTGATTGTTGTGTGAATGATGGTATGAAATTTAGTGAAAATTAAAACTTTTTGAAAGTTGAATGAGAGGGAATAAAATGAGTTTCCCAAACTTTCATCCTTGCATTTTTTTTCATCTCCATGAATTCAAATTTATTTCATTACAAAAACCCTAGAGTGAAGATAATATGACTTCTTCCATTAAAAGAAATGAAAAGGGGTTTGAAAATGATTTGAATTCCATTTGAGAATATTTCAAATCAGAAACTTTATGCCACTCAAGGATTTTCTTGAGAGAAGATAACATGACTTCTTCAAAATATATGAAATAGAGTGGAGAGTGATGAGGCGTACTTTTGAATTTCATTTGGTTCACTTTTGGAAAGTTTTCCATTTTGAGTTTCAAAAACATTTCCATTCATTCAAATAAAATAAAGAGAGAAGGAAATATGACTCCTTCAATTATCAAAAAGAAAATGAAAATATTATGAAACCAATAGACGTTATTTTAAAATAATATTTGAAATCATTTGCATCTCATGATTTATCGCATGTTGGAGTTTTCTCAAATGTTCAAATATTATTTTTCACTCAAAGAAAATAAAGGAGAGGGGATAAAATGACTTCCTCAAACATAAAGGAGTTGGAAGATTCATTATAGTAACATTTGAAGTTTTTGGAGTTTATTTGGAATTTATTATATTGGCCTAAAGTGCATTTATTGCATTAGAAAATTATTTTTTAAAATTATCTATGTTGGAATTAATGTTCATTATTCTCTATATTTTCAATAGTGATTTTATAAATTTATGTGGAATTTTTAGAAATTCATTTGAATTTGTTTTGGGCCACATATATTTTTTGTTTAAAAACAAAAGGAGAAATGCACGGGCACACGCACCCGCGCGCAGGCCCAGCCACCACTGGCCAGAGCCGGCCCACGACCACAGCAAGTCGAGCCAGGCCGCTCTAGCGCCCGAAGGCCACCGCACGCTCGCCCGCCCGCCTCTTCTCTCGCTCGCACGCAGCGCCCGCTACAGGTGGGGCCCAGCCCCATCATCCCCAACCTCCCGCTCGTCCCGCTCAGGATAGAGCTCGTGACCCACTGCCGCACCTCGTCCTCGCGGATAATGCTTATCGCGCAGCCCCACGCCTCCTCTCCGCACCTATAAAATCCCCGGAGCCCCCTCTCTCCATTCTGCCACTCCGCATCAGCCCTTGCTCCGCACAGCCATCGCCCTGCCACGTTGGATCTCGCCGGAGCCGGAGCATCTCGCCGGAGTTTCCATCGCCGTAGACTCCCCTACCTTCATTTTCTTTCTTTTAACCTTCTTAACTCACCGAGTCTCATCCGATTGACATTGTTTTTGCCCCTAGGGATCACCAAGACGACGCCCCGACGACCTGCGTCCTCGCCGGAGCACGGAGCTGCCGCCCTTTGCTCCCCCCGTCCCGGCCACCTCGACGTGCGACGCCACCACCACCGCAACCCCCTCATCGCACACGTCCCATTCGCCTCCTTCCTCGCCGCTGAAGAGCACTGCAGGCGCCGCCCCATCCGTCGCCCGAGCCAGTGCCACCATCCCTGTTCGTCGTCGTCGCCACCGTAAGCGAACCCTCCCGTTCGCTTGTTTAGTTTTTTTATTTATTAGTATAACATCGGTTAACCGCGGTTTGTTTAAACCGAACGGTTTTGATTAAAACTGATTGTTGGTTTTCTTTAGTTTAGCCGCGGTTGCTGTTTTTCCTATTTAGCGGTTGTACACCCTGTAAGCCTCGCAGCGAACAACTTGCATCCTATAGAAATCTGCCACATGGCCAGGACCTTTTCGTGATTACTTTTCTTCACCGTTCAGTCCCTGGAATTAGCATATTAGCCCCTAAACTTAGATTAGCCACAACATTTTAACCGTAGATCCAAACACGATGAAACCAGTGGCAAATTCTTCGTATTGATTAGACCTATACAGAAGTGTTATCTTTGTAAACTTTTGTTGTATTCAAATTTGAAATTATTCAGATTTGAATTCAAACTTCAAATGGCCATATCTCCTAAACCGTAGCTCCGATTGATGTGATTCTTTTTGCACCGTGTCACTGTTGCCAAACCCTACTACCTTGACCATTGTCACTATACTTTTCACACGAATAGTATTTGTCCATGATAGTTTTATTACTATGCCAAGTATGCATGATAGATCACATCACGGTTTTGCACCTTATGTCACTAATTGTTAGCACCTAGAATTATTTGCATATAAGTTATTTGTGTTGGATTTCCATTTGGTTTCGAGTCTTTTCATGTTGCATGTTATTTGGTTCTCCGAAATGATTTCTTATGTTAATGCAATGTTTGACTTTATAGATTTTCATCGGAGAGTGATGAATAGTGCTATTAAGTAAAATTCTGAGAGCGATATAATCTTCATCAACTATTACCAGGCAAGTTCACATTTGATCATTCTTTCAATTACCTATGTTTTATATTATGCACTTAGTCCTTTTGTGGTAGGATTGCATGGTAGGATTTATTGTTGCCAGATGCCTATGTTGTTACCTAGTAGTTCATTTGAGGTAGGTCTGATCTATACATCCTTGTCACCGTCGTGTAAGTTTATTTTTGCCTCGCTAAATGTAGACGTGGTTTGGGAAGCGAACATGGTGAGACATGAGTGACAAATTAGTAATCAGGACCAAGACTTGTAAATGAACTACCTAGGCAGTATTTTCTTTGAATGGTGGCGAAGTACAGTGGGAGCATGCATGGTTAATCCGTGGTGGTGCACCACTAGTGGTCGGCCGCCCAGGCTCAAAGAGATCAATCGTATTCTCGTGTCTAGAAGCTTACGTGTGCAGCCACAACCCAATATGGGCTCTGGCTTAGTTGAGTAGTTAGTGTGACCCCTTCCGGGATGGGCTAGCAGATGTAGAATGAGTAGGTGTACCGGCCTATCCATGGGTTAAGGGGGGATACTTTTGATAAACTATGTCTCAGTCTTCCTGTTCTCAAACGCTAGGCAGTGCGAGAACTTTCGAGGAAGGTGATCGAGTCTTGTGGGGAAATGTGCGCAAACCTCTGCAGAGTGTTAAAACCTAATCGATTAGCCGTGTCCCCGGTTATGGACAACTTGAGCATCTAGTAGTGGAAATGTTGGGAGATCTCATCACTCTTAATTTAAACAGTTGGGTTTTAAATGAAACTTTGGAAATGGATTGAGTTGGGTTTGCCAACTCAGCCTATGTTATACTATAGTGGTAGAATAATATCTTTTATTCTAGGGAAAAACTAGCTTTATGCAAAAAACTACACTTAGAGCTTTCCACCAACCAAATTGCATGTACAAATAGGTTCATTATTCTTATGATGTGACTTGCCAGTACATTCAATGTACCGACCTACAGGGCTGCAACGTCTTATGTTGTAGGAATTTTCTACGACGAGTAAGAGTTACGTTGTAGGGTTAGGGTCCAGACTCAACTATTCGTTGGCGTTGATAGGACTCCACACCTGTTCAATTGTTTCCGCTAAGATTTATGATGTGTGTGTGTGTGTATATATCAGTTTTACGTTATTTATACATGTGATTGAACTTTGATATATACATTGATGTACTGTGTGTGCCAGCATACCGATCCAGGGATGGCACAGATACACAGAGGCTTAACCGTTTGAGGTCAGATCGCTACATAATAAGATGATATATCTCTTTCTCATCAAGAAATGCATATTTAAGAGTATCAGGCAAAGGTTTAATCTCAAACACGGGATCACCCTTAGGTGGAGGAGGATCCCCTAAAATTTCAACAGGCAAGTTGTGTTTCAAAATAGGTCCCTATTTAAAGAATACTTCATCTATTTCCCTTCTTTCATTCATAAACATGTCATTTTCATGGTCGAGCAAATATTGTTCTAAAGGATCATTAGGAGGCACGGCAATAGAAGGAAGACCAATAATTTCATATTTACTAGGCAATTCTTTATCATGGGGTTGTCTATGAAATTTAGCAAAACTAAACTCCTGAGACATATTCTTCAAACCAATAGTAACAACATCCTTTTGCAGTCTATCTTAGTATTAATAGTATTCAAGAAGGGTCTAGCAAATATAATGGGACAAAAGTCATCTTGTGGGGAACCAAGAACAAGAAAATCAGCAGGATATTTAACTTTCTCACACAAGACTTCAACATCTCTAACAATCCCAACTGGTGAAATAGTGTCTCTATTGGCAAGCTTAATTGTAACATCAATTTCCTCTATCTCAGCAGGTGCAATATCATGCATAATTTCTTTATATAAGGAATGAGGTATTGCACTTGCACTAGAACCCGTATCGCATAAGCCATGATAGCAATGATCTCCTATTTTAACAGAAATAACAGGCATGCCTACAACAGGTCTATGTTTATTTTTAGTATCGGTTCTAGCAATTCTAGCAGCTTCATCATGAAAGTAAATGACATGCCCATCAATATTATCGGCCACGAGATCTTTAACCATAGAAATACTAGGTTCAACTTTAATTTTCTTAGAGGGTGTAGGTGTTCTAGTATTACTCTTACGAACCACAGTTGAAGCTCTAGCATGATCCTTTATTTTAACTAGGAAAGGTGGTTTCTCAATATAAGCGGTAGGAACAATAGGATCAACATTATAAGTGATAGTCTTTTCTTCAACTTTAATAGGTGCAACTAATTTTACTTCAATGGGAGGATTATATTTAAACCACTTCTCCTTAGGGAGATCAACATGAGTAGCAAAGGATTCACAGAAAGAAGCTACTATCTCAGAGTCGAATCCATATTTAGTGCTAAATTCATGAAAGGCATCAGTATCCATAAAAGATTTAACACAATCAAACTTTGGGGTTAAACCTGACTCCTTACCTTCGTCGAGATCCCAATCTTCAGAGTTGCATTTAACTATTTCTAATAAATCCCATTTGAATTCAATAGTCTTCATCATAAAAGAGCCAGCACAAGAAGTATCGAGCATGGAGCGATTATTGAGAGAAAGTCGAGCATAAATTTTTTGGATAATAATTTCTCTTGAGAGCTTATGATTGGGGCATGAATATAGCATTGACTTAAGCCTCCCCCAATCTTGAGAGATGCTTTCTCCTTTGCGAGGCCAAAAATTATATATATATAATTACGATCACGATGAACAAGATGCATAGGATAAAACTTCTGATGAAATTCCAATTTCAATTGGTTGTAGTTCCATGATCCCATATCATCACATAGCCTAAACCATGTCAATGCCTTTCCCTTCAAAGATAAAGGGAAGACCTTCTTC
The DNA here is from genome assembly GCF_018294505.1 of Triticum aestivum. Classification (NCBI taxonomy): domain Eukaryota; kingdom Viridiplantae; phylum Streptophyta; class Magnoliopsida; order Poales; family Poaceae; genus Triticum; species Triticum aestivum. Next base: position 148,773,341 of record NC_057800.1, read on the forward strand.
TTGATAACATCCTTGGGCATACCTGCAAGCTTAAATAATCCACAAACTTCATCCACATAGATTAGGTGCAAATCGGGATGTAATGTTCCATCACCTGTGAATGGATTAGCTAGCAGTTTTTTATCATACCTGAAGGAATTTCAATGTAAACATTTTCAGTAGGTTTAGGAGCAACTCTTTGCTCTACTGGTCGGGGTGAAGATACCCCGAACAAGCCCCTCAAAGGATTATGTTCCATAGTAACAAGTGACAGTAAATTTCAGCACACTATATGTTGGAGATATTACTACTAGGTATAAACCGGCCATGAGGGGTCGGGTTATGCCCACAATGAGTTAGTCATGTTTGAAGCCCATGAAGACAAGAAGTATGGCGCTTTATGGAGGAGATTTAACATGAAGGCCTAGGGCCCATAGACATAAACTGTCATATGATATGTAACTTATGTTGTAAGGCAAGGAAAGGTAGAAACCGAGCCGGGCATGTTAAATGAACCGGCCTCGGGATTCTGTAAACCATCGGGCGTCAACCTGTGTATATAAAGGGATGACCCAGCGGCGGTTTAGGGACAACAAACAATAACTCGAGAGTCAGGCAAAGCGGATTCGCTCCCTGTGTCGGCGTTCTAGGAACGGGGGTCCCCAGACTTGCCTGCCTGCGGCCCGCGGCGTGGCGGAGCCAGCAGGCCGTGCGGCCCATCTTTACCAACAAAGCATCCAAGACCCTCATGAGGGTCTAAGCCTAGCATGGCGGACGACGCAAGACCTCCACCCGAGCGGTCTAGTCAAGCAGGCTCGCGAGGGGCAGAGATATCAAGGCGAGGCGAACCTCACGAGGCTCTCGTGATGTGAGCCATGACGATCGACACAAGGCGAGTGCCAGCGCGCGTAGCTTCCTTGTTTCCTCTTTGGTGCAAAGGGGCCAAGCGTAGCCGCGGAGTACCGAGGCATCAGGCAAAGGTTGCCATTTAGGTGCAACAAGACCAAGACCATGGACTGCAAGACGGAGGTCATCGTGGAGCCCAAGATGGCGTCACCACCAGAGCTTTGTGCAGGCGAAGACTACTTTTGTCAGGATAGCTTGTACTAGTTGTCCCCCTTCAAATTTCCCGCCGTTGTTGGCTCCCTTCCCGCTCAATATTTGGGAAGAGGACCATGGCCTCTATAAATGGGACTAGCCACCATAGAGAGAGAGGACTAGAGAGAGGGGATCAGACCGAGAGAGATCTGATCAGACCGAGGGAGAGCTCATCAGACCCGGAGAGATCTCATCAGACCCAGAGATACACACAAGTCCGAAAGCACAAGAACACCTCAACCTCAGGAGGCTATTTTCCCCTTGTATTGTTCATCATTAGCCCAAGAGGCAATCCACCACCACACAGGAATAGGGTATTACACCACAACGGTGGCCCGAACCAATATAAACCCTGTGTCTTTCTGTGTTGTGAGTTTGGCGAGTTCGTCCGCAAGATCATATTGAGCTAGAGCGTAGATCGGTAGGAGGGAAAGACTTCGCGCGCACCCTAGTGTTTGAACCTTAAGGGTTTGCCGGAACCCCCCATCCGACATTTGGCGCACCAGGTGGGGGTGCGCCGTAGCTTCCCTTCCATCAGTTCATCGCTCCGTCGCTCCGTCGTCTCCATGGCGGACGCTCGCCGTGCTCGAGCTGAGCGTTGGGCTGCCATCGCCGCCCGCGTCGCTCAGACAGCTCCTGTCGGCGGGCCACCTCGTCGTTCTCCGTCTCCTGCCGCCAACGCTGCCACCGGCCCGGTGGGGAACGAGCAGCAGGCGACTTTGCTGCATCCTTCAGTGTGGTAGGGCGACTGCACCACTACTCCATCACTCACCCCTGCTGGTTCTTCGTCTCACGTGCATCGTGCTCCCGTGGAGGCACGAGCCACGCTCATCACGGTGAACGAGCTGTTGCGTTGATGACCTCTATGAGTGGCTCGACCACATCGCCGAGCTCGTCCGTGCCGCAGGGGGCTCTCCGACGCCGTCCCACTCTCTGCCTCTCCCTCAACCAGTCGCGGGCGACGGGGCTCATGGCGTGCCTCCACCGCCTCGACCCCAAGACGATGCCTTGGCACCAAGGCGCGTGCCTCCGCGGCGTGATCCACCACGCCCGGCGCCCGCGCGTGAAGTAAGAAGCTGCCAATAAATCCCGCGGCCGCGAGAAGTTGCACCGGCGCTCCCCACGCCACCTCATCAAGACCGCGTGCCGCCTGCAGTGGCACAGCGCAGACCTCGCCAAGACCAAGCTCCGCCTCATAAGCAGGCCCCGGCGACCATGGCTGGCTGCCGTGCCTTCACCCCCGAACTGCGTAGTGTCGCCTCGCCAGGCAAGTTCAAGCCAGATCTACCTCCTCGATATGACGACCACCACCAGGACGAGGGGGCTGGGGGCTTCCAGGAGCCACGTGCGATCGCTTGCATCTTGGGCGGTGCTCAGGCCCCAGCCTCTCGGCGCATCTTCAAACAATTCACTCGCGAGGTGAACGCGGCGCTCCCCAAGCATGAGGCCACGCGCCCTCTCAGGTGGTCCCAATACGCCATCACATTCGACTCGGCCGACCAGCTCAAGTGCGCAGCCATCGCTGGCACACTCCCTATGTTGTGCTCCCCAGTCATCAGCAATGTGCAAGTCACCAAGACTCCCATCGACGGTAGCGCAGGGCTCAACATCCTATCCGTCGACACGTTCGACAACCTCCAAGTGCCCTACGAGCACCTCCAGCCAACCAAACCTTTCTCAGGAGTGACTGACTGTTCCACCATGCCGATAGGGCAAGTCCGCCTGCCTGCCACCTCGTGGAGCGCAAGAACTACCGCACCAAGCTCATCAACTTCGACGTCGCGCACATCCGCCTGCTGTACAATGCCATCCTCGGGTATCCAGCCCTAGCAAAGTTCATGTCAGTCACTCATCACGGCTACAACATTCTCAAGATGCCAGGAAGTGGGGGAATCATCACGGTCCCATGTGAAGAAAGGGATGCGGTGTGCTCCCTTGAGCGCACCTTCCAAGCCGCAGCAATCGACAACCCTGACAGCAGAAGTGAAGGCCCTCTAGAGGCCATCCCCAAGAAGAAGTTGTCGCGCCGCGCAGGACCCCAAGAAGATGGCGTCGCGTCAGGAGTCTCGTCAGGATCAGCGCCCGCTCCAAGGCGCCTCCCTCAACTGCATAGGAAAGCACGCCCGGCGCCCTCCTCAGGCAGGACTTGGGGGCTCTCTCTTGGAGAGCCTCAGACCTTGCCAACCTCACGAGGGAGGCGCTTGGGCACCACTTGGAAGCATGCTTCACGGAATGCTTTCCTCAGGAGAGCACAGGGCAAGGAGTGCCCACCACCTAGGAGTTCATCACCAAGACCACCCAAGAGCTACAAGACGTGAGAGCCATGCGCGGCGACAGCCGCTCACCGAGCACGGCTCACCATCCAGGTGAGGGTGCTGAATTGTGCGTCTGCATCGACATCCCAGGGCTCAACAGGGTCGCGTCTCAGGAACGCTTCTGGCCATCACGTGTGGGCCGCTGTGAGGGTCCACCACACAGCTACGTTCGCATGCCCTTCGGCTTGCCGAGCGTGGCGTCGGCCTATCAGCGCAACGTGTGGCAAGTCTTGGCAGCTCAGGAGGCCAGGTTCCACGCTGTTCTGGAGGAGATGGGGATGATCTTCAGGGAACCTCCTGAGCCCCAAAGCCTCCCGAGGCTCAGGGTCCTGGTGGCTCATGAGGAGCCATTCCTTCAACGCGTGGCTTCAGCTGCACCAACTCTACTTCGTCTACAGAACCAGGTGACATCTTCCAAGTTCATTTAAGCTGGGAGCGCCCCTCGGGCTGCATTATTCCCAGGCCACATGGGTCCGTCCCTGTGGCATGTATCCCTTTTGCTTATGTCTTTAGCTTACCTTGTTGGGGGCGCCCCTCGGGTTGCATCACCCCCATGCCGCTCGGGCCAGGCTCAGTGGCATCTATCTTCATGCATTTACCTAAGTCGATATGCTCTTCATGCTTAACATGCCAACTGCTATCACCTGCTCGATCATCGCCTCCCTCGGAGCCTCTACACAGGCACGGTGTTGGTGCATGGGTCCGTCCCTGCCACGACCGACAAATCTGAGTGGTCGAGCTCTAGCTCGCGGCACGTGCCGTGCACGTCACCTCACTAGGCCCTTAGTGCCTTCACTTCATCCCGACCAACCAGCGGCAGGCAGGCGGTAGTAACGGCAAACCATGTTTCTTCTTGTGCCTGTCCACAGGGACCCCGCGGGAAGGATAGCAGGCCGCGCCGTGAGTCTCCTTTCTCTCATGGGATTCACTTGCTTGTTAAAAGGGGGCTCCTGAGCATCGCGACTCATGAACTCTTACTGGCTCTCCAGCCCTCACCCCCTGGCCTTGACCACGGCATCGCGACCTGGCATACCAGTGGCGGCTGAGCTCGCTCGAGGGCCGGGACCTAAGGACGTAGAGCACTAAGAAGAGCTCGTGAGAAGGAAAACTCATACGGACCGGCCTGGCTATGTCGCGTAAGTTGGCACGCAGCCCTGGCGCAACATCAGGAATCACCGCGAAGTCAGCAAGATAAGTCTCGCCCTTGGATCGGCTAAGTATCTGGGCCTAGTAGTCGCCCACACCATGCCGCAACCCCGTTGCGGCCAAGTCATCTTCCTTTCTTTCCTTACCATGGCCAAGGTTAGTATATTACGCAAGTATAAAGTGTCAAAAGATTAAGTTTAAAGTATTTACCCAGGAACGGACTTAAGAGGAGGGAGCTGTGTGGCCGTTGACTCGCCAGATGATGAATGAGGTTGTCGGGACCCCGTTTCCAAGTCACATCGATCTAGCTGGTAACACCTCATATCACTTTCCGGCCTCACGCACGGTATTCCCACGGGTGTGGCCTTACCAGGGCCCGAGACCGTTTGCGCCTTTTGGCTCATGTATATGATAGTGTCGCTAGCATCCATATGACAGAGAACCCGGGCCGACATGACTAGTCGTGAACCCAAAGTGGCACTAACTTACGGGGACAGGCATACATGAATCAACATCGAGCATGTCAGTCAACAGCATGTGAATCCGGGCTGTAGCACTGGGCTAACAAGACTCCGGTGAACCGGGCTGTAGCAGGCTAGGCAGGACTCTGGATGTCACCACGTGACATTTCCCCGAAGGGACAGACACAGGAACGAAGTGAATCACATGCCAGCCAGTCAAGTGTTCCGGAGCAGTAGTGCTGGGCTAGCAGGACTCCGGTGAACCGGGATGTAGCGGACTATTATGGCTCATGGAAGCACAAGACTACATTTCCCCATAAGAGAGGCTACCAAGGATAAACAACTAGGTTGTCGGATCCCACACATACCAAGCATTTCAATCATACACACAATATGCTCAATATGTGCAATACAACATGGCATCACAACAAGACTCTATGACTCAGAGTATTTATTCATTAGGCTCCGAGGAGCGAGATATTACAAACATGGGTCTCATGACCCACCAATCATAGCATACAATCAGAGCACATGCGGAAGCTTAACATGTCTGAGTACAGACATCTATAAATGAAAAAGGCTGAGAAGCCTGACTATCTACCAGATCCTGCCGAGGGCACAAGATCGTAGCTGAGGTAACAAGCTAAACGTCGAAGTCCAAGCGGAACTACTAGCGAGACTGAAGTCTCTCTGCAAAAACATAAATTAAGCAAATGTGAGTACAAATGTACCCGGCAAGACTTACATCAGAACTAGCTACATATGCATCAGTATCAACAAAGGGGTGGTGGAGTTTAACTACAGCAAGCCAGCTTTGACTCAGTGGCTAACCTGAACTACGACTGCAAGTAACTCTTTTGAGGTGGCGCACACGAGTCCACAAATTCACCATATCAATACACCACTATGGATCCGCTCCCGTCTCCCTATGAGAAGGCCATCCATAGCACTCACGCTTATCTTGCGAGTTTTAGAGTACCCACTTTCACTTGTCTATGAACTATGCAAGGGGTCCAAGTTTCCATATCCGAGGAATCCGGCTATTCGAATAGATAATGATAACCCTGCAGGGGTGTACTTCCTCACACACGCTCTCGCCACTTATCGCCATGTACACGTCATGTACCTCGGCAACCTTCAAGCGGAAGCCGGGCGAGGGAGTCGGCCACGACCGGACTAACCAACAAGTCTCTAGTCCAGGTTTATCGCCTATTCAGGTTCCATCCGCAAGGAGATCCGGCCGGGGTGTCGCTCACGGCCCCAAACGATGTGTGCAGGGTTCCCAAGCCCACCATCCGGGTGCCACTGGGTACACCGTGCCACTATGCCTAGTCTATCCCAAGCCCACCTGTACCGGGTGCCACTTGGTAGACTACTAACACTACCTACAAACACCAGAAACTAGTTGCAACTCCTGGACAGAGATCGAGTTGATTAATAAGCCGAGAGGGGCCGAGTTACCGGAACCCAATGTGTGGTAGTAACTATTCATGGATCACAAACACAGAACTCAGTTCCTAAGAACGGCTGCAATGAGACAACCCACCATGTACTCCTACATGGCCTCTCACCGCTACCTTTACCAAATCGTGTTCACACACTTAGCTCTCAACAGTAGGACATGTTCACCACATTCCAATTCATTCCTGATGAAGCATACCGGACTCAACTCTAAGCAGTAGCAGGCATGATAACAAGCATGAATGAGTAGGCACATCAGGGCTCAAACAATTCCTACTCATGCTAGTGGGTTTCATCTATTTACTGTGGCAATGACAGGTCATGCAGAGGAAAGGGGTTCAGCTACCGCAGCATGTAATAGTTGAAACGGTGTTGTCCTAATGGAGTAAAAGAGAGCAGGAGCGAGAGAGTGGGATTGTATCGGAATGAACAAGGGGGTTTTGCTTGCCTGGCACTTCTGAAGATAACATTGAGTCTTCATCAGTGTCAACGATCACAGCGTCGGAGCAGCGTCTACGGAGAGGGGACAGTTACCGGCAAACAAGGAAGAATACAATCAATGTGATGCAACAATATGATGGATGATCATGACATGGCAATATGCTGTGATTTGAGCTAATGCATCTAGTTATGATTTAAATGAAGTTGGTTTGAATACAAGATTCAACTTCCAACTCCATATATGATTATTTAAATGCCCTTTATTTGTTTTGTCCAAAACAGAGGACAAACATTGTTCAAGCATGCATGAAAATGGTACAGATGGATTCCTTGAATTTGTTTGATAATTTTTCATATATAATTTATTTCATTTGGAGCTATAGATTAATTTCTATGATTTTTAGAAGTTTTGGGCATTTTCTGGAATTTCCTGAATAAACTTAAATCCAGAAAATGATTTATAGCGTCAGCATGACGTCTGTGTGACATCAGCAGGTCAACTGAGCTGTTTTGGGTCAAAACTGACTAGTGGGTCCCACTGGTCAGTGACACGGTGCTGGCCAGGGTCACTGACAGGTGGGCCCAGTCAACGGCCACGTCAGCCTAGTCAAAACTGACACGTGGCCCCACGGTAATTAGATTATCCTTAAACTATTTGGTTAGCCGGTTAGTAATGTGGTGGGGCCCGGCTGTCATTGACTGTAGGGGGTAATTAGCAGGGTGCTTAGGCCCTAATGGCTAGTTACGCCGGTGACTAGTCACCGGCGACCACAACCGACGGCGGAGGTACTTCGGCCGGCCGATTCCGGCGGCCGTTTGAAGCGCGGCTAGGCTCTTTCGAAAGCTCGCAGAGAGGCGCGTCGGGTGGTGCAAGTGGCAGCTGCAAGGGAGGGTTGTGACTTCGTCGGCGTTGAGGTGGGCGACGGCGGCGCTCGTGCACATGCGAGCAGCGGTGCTACAGGGCACGGGCGAGCTAGCAAAAGGGATAGCCGGCCTCCTGGAGGCACGACGAGCTCGTTGTCGTGCTCTGCAACGACGGGCGCGGGCTGCAATGGTGGCGCACGACAAGGCAGGCGGCGGCGGAGCTCGGCCATGGCGGCAGCGCTAGCTAGAGGTCGAGCGAAGCAACGAGGTTAGGGGTAGGGGAAAGAGGGGCTCACGGAGGACTCGCAGAGAAGCTCAGAGTGCTCGGGGAGGTCCTATAGCTCCTAAATCGGCGGCGAGGATCCGCGGCGACCGACGAGGGGAACAACGGTGTTGGCGAGGCTTCAGGGCGTCCGCGTCGCGTGAGTCGTCGAGGAGGCGTAGACGACGGAGGCGGAGCTCATGGGCACGACAGAGGGGCGAGGGGGTGGCTCTGGTGACGACTACGGTGAAGGGCGGCGAGGATGGCGCTCGTCCATCGCGGGAGAGGGTGAGGGAGACGAGGGGGAGAGAGGGGAGAGGTGCAGGGGGTGCTGGGCGTCTCCGTGGCGTGGTTGGAAGCGTCGGGTCGTCACGCTGGAGCAGGAGGTGGCATCGTCGGCCACGCATGTGCGGGCACGCAGTTGCTTCTCCTCCTGGCAGGAGGAAGAAGACGGCGTTGCCCCTATGGGCTGGGCCAGAACAGGAGTTGGGTCAGGCAGGTAAGTCAAGTAAGGCCCTGCCTTTTCTATTTTCTGTTTGTTCTGTTTTCTATTTCATTTTATTTTGCCACTGTTTTCAAATTCAAAATAATTTCAAACAGTTCCAAAACACTCTGAGACATTTTATGTTACCTCTCTGGACTATGCCAAAAGTACATAAAACATTTCAAAGCATTTGAAAATATATTCATTATATATTATGAATATATCCCCAAATTCAAATAGATTATGATTATATATTATGAATATATTCATTATATATTATGAATATACACCATGAGGTTTCTATGAACTCGCGCGAACCCTAGCGATCTATAGAGGAAAGGAAGAACAACTTACTGAAGATGTGAAACAACGGAGAGGCACTGTGGGTTTCTGGTACGGTCAGGGTGATGCAACGGCCGGAGATGAGGTAGAAGCGAAGGTCGACGACGGCAGTGGCGCTCGAGTGCTGAGGCGATGCGAGATAGAAGAGATACGAAGAGGCAACGGGAGGAAAGGAAAGGGACCCTCAACCCTATTTATAAGACAAATAGATAAGCGACATGCGTGAAAATCGAGGAGCCCAAAAGTTTGATATGTGACAGAGCGGTCGCCTCGATTGTCGGAGGCTCATTAATGAAGGTGAGGTATATTCAATTTTTAATAACAGGTGACGACATGGCGGTTTATTACGAACCTGGAAGATGACGTCATGGCGGTTTACAAGATTTATACGAAGGTGCGGAAGGAGGAATTTTTCTAAGTGTTGAAGATTGACATGAACAAGATATTACTACTATGTATAAACCGGCCATGAGGGGCCGGGTTATGCCCACAATGAGTTAGTCATGTTTGAAGCCCATGAAGACAAGAAGTATGGTGCTTTATGGAGGAGATTTAACATGAAGGCCCAGGGCCCAAAGGCGGATTGGGGCCATAGAAATAAACCGTCATATGATATGTAACCTATGTTGTAAGACAAGGAAAGGTAGAAACCGAGCCAGGCACGTTTAATGAACCAGCCTCGGGATTCTGTAAACCGTCGGGCGTCAACTTGTGTATATAAAGGGATGACCCGACGGTGGTTTAGGGACAAAAAACAATAACTCGAGAGCCAGGCAAAGCGGATTCGCTCCTTGGTCATCGAAACCCTAGCGATTCCATCATAACTGGACGTAGACATTTACCTTCATCGTAATGGGCCAAACCAGTAAAAAAATCCTCGCGTCCCTTGTCCGCTTTAACCCCTTCAAGCTAACACGTCATGATGGCTCCACGACTAAGTCCTTTCACGAGGACATCTGCCGTGAAAAAACCACGACACTATATAAATTTTTTCCTTACCAAAGGCACTTCACTCCCTGGCAACGGTGCCAGAAAAGAGTCTTGATGACCCACAAGTATAGGGGATCTATCGTAGTCCTTGCGATAAGTAAGAGTGTCGAACCCAACGAGGAGCAGAAGGAAATGATAAGCAGTTTTCAGTAAGGTATTCTCTGCAAGCACTGAAATTATCGATAAGAGATAGTTTTGTGATAAGGTAATTCGTAACGGGTAACAAGTAAAAATAGTAAATAAGGTGCAGCAAGATGGCCCAATCCTTTTTGTAGCAAAGGAAAAGCCTGGAGAAACTCTTATATAAAGGAAAGCGCTCCCAAGGACACACGGGAATTATCGTCAAGCTAGTTTTTATCACGCTCATATGATTCACGTTCGGTACTTTGATAATTTGATATGTGGGTGGACCAGTGCTTGGGTGCTGCCCTACCTTGGACAAGAATCCCACTTATGATTAACCCCTCTTGCAAGCATCCGCAACTACAAAAGAAGTACTCCCTCCGTTCCTTGATGTAAGGTGTATAGATTTTTGTGAAAAAGTCCGAAATATAAGGTGTATTGCATTGCACCACTCGTTTGGATATTTTTTTTAGGGATTTGATTACATTTTCTTATATCGAGCAAGCTCCTCTATTTCCTCATGTCAATTAGTCAGGTGAAATCTTGCCCAAAACTTGTGAAATTTTCCCTCCACATGCGTTCTTTAATTTCCGTGCCAAACACTATACACCCTATATCTAGGAATGGAGGGAGTATTAAGGTAAACCTAACCGTAGCATGAAACATATGGATCCAAATCAGCCCCTTACGAAGCAACTCATAAACTAGGGATTAAGCTTATGTCACTCTAGCAACCCATCATCTATTTATTACTTCCCAATGCCTTCCTCTAGGCCCAAACAATGGTGAAGTGTCATGTAGTCGACGTTCACATGACACCACTAGAGGTGAGACAACATACATCTCATCAAAATATCGAACGAATACCAAATTCACATGACTACTTATAGCAAGACTTCTCACATGTCCTCAGGAACAAACATAACTACTCACAAAGAATATTCATGTTCATAATCAGAGGGGTATTAATATGCATAAAGGATCTGAACATATGATCTTCCACCGAATAAACCAACTAGCATCAACTACAAGGAGTAATCAACACTACTAGTAACCCACAGGTACCAATCTGAGGTTTTGAGGCAAAGATTGGATACAAGAGATAAACTAGGGTTTGAGAGGAGATGGTGCTGGTGAACATATTGATGGAGATTGACCCCCTCCTGATGAGAGGATCGATGGTGATGATGATACTGATGATTTTCCCCTCCTGGAGGGATGTTTCCCCGGCAGAATAGCTCCGCCGGAGCCCTAGATTGGTTCCGCCAAGGTTCCGCCTCGTGGCGGCGGAGTTTCGTCCCGTGATCTTGCTTATGATTTTTTTCTCGTGCGAAAGACCTCATATAGCAGAAGATGGGCACCAGAGGGCTGCCAGGGGGCCCACGAGGCAGGGGGTGCGCCCAGGGGGTAGGGCGCGCCCCCCACCCTCATGGATGGTGGGTGGCCCCCTCTGTTGCTTCCTTCGCCCAATATTTTTTATATATTATGAAAATGACTTCTATGGAGTTTCAGGACTTTTGGAGCTGTACAGAATAGGTCTCTAATATTTGCTCCTTTTCCAGCCCAGAATTCCAGCTGTCGGCATTCTCCCTCTTCATCTAAACCTTGTAAAATAAGATAGAATAGGCTTAAGTATTGTGACAAAATGTGTAATAACAGCCCATAACGCAATAAATATCGATATAAAAGCATGATGCAAAATGGACGTATCATTCTCGAACCCATAGGGTCTGCACGCTTAACGTTCGATGATGATATGTATTATGAGTTATGTGATTTGATGTACCGAAGATAGTTCGGAGTCACGGATGTGATCACGGACATGATGAGGGGTCTCGAAATGTTCGAGACATAAAGATTGATATATTGGAAGGCTATGTTTGGACATCGGAAAGGTTTCGGATAGGTTCGGGCATTTTCTGGAGTACCGGGGGGCTACCGGAACACCCCGGGGAGTTAATGGGCCTTAATGGGCCATGGTGGGAGAGAGGAGGAGGTGGACAAGTGGGAGGTGCATGCCCCCCAAGCCCAATCCGAATTGGGAGGGGGGTCGACCCCCCTTTCCTTCTCTCCCTGTCCCTCTTCCTTCTTCTCCTACTCCAACTAGGGAAGGGGGAAACCTCCTCCACCAAGATGTAGGATGATGTCTACTACACAACCTTATTCTTGTAGACATTGTTGGTCCTCCAAGTGTAGAGGTTTGTAGGACAGTAGCAAATTTCCCTCAAGTGGATGACCTAAGGTTTATCAATCTGTAGGAGGCGTAGGATGAAGATGGTCTCTCTCAAGCAACCCTGCAACCAAATAACAAAGAGTCTCTTGTGTCCCCAAGACACCCAATACAATGGCAAATTGTATAAGTGCACTAGTTCGACGAAGAGATGGTGATACAAGTGCAATATGGATAGTAGATAATAGTTTTTGTAATCTGAAAATATAAAAACAGCAAGGTAACTAATGGTAAAAGTGAGCATAAACGGTATTGCAATTCTAGGAAACAAGGCCCGGGGTTCATACTTTCACTAGTGGAAGTTCTCTCAACAATGATAACATAATTGGATCACATAACTATCCCTCAACATGCAACAAAGAGTCACTCCAAAGTCACTAATAGCGGAGAACAAACGAAAAGATTATGGTAGGGTACGAAACCACCTCAAAGTTATTCTTCCCAATCGATCCGTTGGGCTATTCCTATAAGTGTCACAAACAGCCCTAGAGTTAATACTAGAATAACACCTTAAGACACACATCAACCAAAACCCTAATGTCACCTAGATACTCCAATGTCACCTCAAGTATTCATGGGTATGATTATATGATATGCATCACACAATCTCATATTCATCTATTCAACCAACACATAGGACCTCAAAGAGTGCCCCAAAGTTCTACCGGAGAATCACGACGAAAACGTGTGCCAACCCCTATGCATAGGTTCATGGGCGGAACCCGCAAGTTGATCACCAAAACGTACATCAAGTGAATCACATGGTATCCCATTGTCACCATAGATACGCACAGCAAGACATACATCAAGTGTTCTCAAATCTTTAAAGACTCAATCCAATGAGATAACTCCAAAGGGTAAACTCAATTCATTACAAGAGAGAAGAGGGGGAGGAGAAACATAAGATACAACTATAATAACAAAGCTCGCGATACATCAAGATCGTGCCAAATCAAGAACACAAGAGAGAGAGAGAGAGAGAGAGAGAGAGAGAGATCAAACACATAGCTACTGGTACATACCCTCAGCCCCGAGGGAGAACTACTCCCTCCTCGTCATGGAGAGCACCGGGATGATGAAGATGGCCACCGGAGAGGGATTGCCCCCTCTGGCAGGGTGCCGGAACGGGTCTAGATTGGTTTTTGGTGGCTACGGAGGCTTCTGGCGACGGAACTCCCGATCTATTGTGCTCCCGGATGTTTTTAGGGTATATGGAGATATATAGGCAGAAGAAGTACATCAGGGGAGCCATGAGGGGCCCACGAGGGTGGAGGGCGCTCCCAGGGGGGTGGGCGCACCCCCTGCCTCTTGGCCTCCTCGTTGCTTACCTTACGTGGACTCCAAGTCTCCTGGGCTTCTTATGATCCAAAAATAAGTTCCGTGAAGTTTCAGGTCAATTGGACTCTATTTTATTTTCCTTTTCTGTGATATTCTAAATCAAGGAAAAAAACATAAACTGGCACTGGGCTCTGGGTTAATAGGTTAGTCCCAAAAATCATATAAAATAGCATATAAATGCATATAAAACATCCAAGGTTGATAATATAATAGCATGGAACAATCAAAAATTATAGATACGTTGGAGACGTATCATAGGAATCCCCCCTTGGGGCGTGCCATAGGAGGTTGGCCCTCCCCTCCTCCACTCCTTTATATATGGGGGAGGTGGGCACCCCATAGACACACAAGTTGATCTCTTAGCCGTGTGTGGTGCCCCCCTCCACAGATTTCCACCTCGGTCATATTTTCGTAGTGCTTAGGCGAAGCCCCGCATCGGTAACTTCATCATCACCGTCAACACGCCGTCATGCTGACGAAACTCTCCCTCGGCCTCAGCTAGATCTAGAGTTTGAGGGACATCACCGAGCTGAACGTGTGCAGATCGCGGAGGTGTCATGCGTTCGGTACTTGATCGGTTGGATCGCGAAGACGTTCGACTATATCAACCATGTTACTTAACGCTTCCGCTTTTGGTCTACGAGGGTACGTAGACACACTCTACCCTCTTGTTGCCATGCATTCCGAGATAGATCTTGCGTGATCGTAGGAATTTTTTTGAAATACTGCATTCCCCAACACAATCTTGTTACCGGAACTATAGATTGGTGCTTGTGGGTGACTAGTAGTGTTGATTACAAATTGTAGTTGATTACTATATGGTTTATTTGGTGGAAGATTATATGTTTAGATCCATTATGCTATTTAATACCCCTCTGATCTTGAGCATGATTATTATTTGTGAGTAGTTACCTTTGTTCTTGAGGTCACGGGACAAATCATGTTGGAAGTAATCATGCGAACTTGATATGTGTTTGATATTTTGATAGTATGTATGTTGTTATTCCCTTAGTGGTGTCATGTGAATGTCGACTACATGACACTTCACCATATTTGGGCCTAAGGGAATGCATTGTGGAGTAGCAATTAGATGGTAGGTTGCGAGAGTGACAGAAGCTTAAACCCCAGTTTATGCCCAATTCCGTAAGGGACTGATATGGTTAGAATTTATTCTTAATGCTTTTCTCTTAGTTGCGGATGCTTGCGGGAGGGTTAATAATAAGTAGGAGGTTTGTTCAAGTAAGAACAGCACCTAGCACCGGTCCACCCACATATCAAATTATCAAAGTAGCGAACACAAATCGAACCAACATGATGAAAGTGACTAGATGAAATTCCCGTGTACCCTCAAGAACGCTTTGCTTATCATAAGAGACTGTTTTGGCCTGTCCTTTGCCTCAAAAGGATTGGGCTACCTTGCTCCCAAATACTTTTTTTACTATTATCGTTACTTGCTCGTTACAAATTATCTTGCTATCAAACTACTCCGCTACTTACAATTTCAGCACTTGCAGACAACACCTTACCGGAAACTACTTGACATTTCCTTCTGCTCCTCATTGGGTTCGACACTCTTACTTATCGAAAAGAGCTACAATGGATACCCTATACTTGTGGGTCATCAAGGCTATTTTCTGGTGCCGTTGCCGGGGAGTGAAGCGCCTTTGGTAAGTAGAATTTGGTAAGGAAACATTTATATAGTGTGCTGAAATTTATTGTCACTTATTACTATGGAAAACAATACTTTGAGGGGTTTGTTCGAGGTATCTTCACCTTGTATGGAACCACAATTAGTCACCCCTCAACCTACTGCACCTATTGAAAATATTGACTATGAAATTCCTTCGGGTATGATAGAACAACTACTAGCTAATCCTTATGCAGGAGATGGAACCGAGCATCCTGATATGCACTTGATATATGTGGAACAAATTTGTGGATTGTTTAAGCTTGCAGGTTTACCCAGGGGTGAAGTGATGAAAAAGGTTTTCCCTTTATCTTTGAAGGTAAAAAGCATTATCATGGTATAGGCTATGTGATGATATTGGATCATGGAATTGTAATCGTTTGAAATTGGAGTTTCACCAAAAAAAATATCCTATGCATCTACTTCATTGTGATCGGAATTATATATATAATTTTTGGCCTCGTGAAGGAGAAAGTATTGCTCTAGCTTGGGGGAGGCTTAAGTCAATGTTATATTCATGACCCAATCATGAGCTCTCAAGAGAAATTATTATTCAGAATTTTTATGCTTGGCTTTCTCGTAATGATCAAACCATGCTTGATACTTCTTATGCTGGTTCTTTTATGAAGAAGACTATTGAATTCTGGTGGGATCTTTTGGAAAGAATTAAACGCAAATCTGAAGATTGGGAACTCGACAAAGGCAAAGAGTCAGGTATTAAACTTAAGTATGATTGTGTTAAATCTTTTATGGATACCGATGCTTTTCAAAAGTTTAGCACTAAATATGGGCTTGACTCTAAGATAGTAGCCTCCGTTTGTGAATCATTTGCTACTCATGTTGAACTCCCTAAGGAGAAGTGGTTTAAATATCACCCACCTATTAATAAGAAATTAAAGAACTAGTGCCAGTTAAAGAAGAAACTATACTTTATAATGTTGATCCAGTTGTTCCTTCTGCTTATATTGAGAAACCACCTTTCCCTGGTAGGATAAAGGAACATGCTAAAGTTTCAACTATGGTTAACAAAAGCTATATTAGAACACCTAAACCTGATGAACAAATTAAAGTTGAACCTAGCATTGCTATGGTTAAAGATCTCTTGGAAGAAGATATGGATGGGCATGTTATTTACTTCTGTGAAGAAGCTGCTAGAATTGCCAAACCTAATAAGAAAGATAAACATAGACCCGTTGTTGGCATGCCTGTCATCTCAGTTAAAATAGGAGATCAGTCTTAGCATGGTTTATGTGACATGGGTGCTAGTGTGAGTGTTATTCCTTACACCTTATATGAAGACATCATGAAAGACATAGCACCTGCTGAGATAGAAGAAATAGATGTTACTATTAAACTTGCCAATAGAGGCACTATATCACCAATTGGGATTATTAGAGATGTTGAAGTCTTGTGTGGGAAAATTAAATACCCTACTGATTTTCTTGTTCTTGGTTCCCCACAAGATGACTTTTGCCCCATTATCTTTGGTAGACCTTTCTTGAACACAGTTAATGCTAAGATAGATTGTAAGAAACAAACTATTGATGTTGGGTTTGGTGATGAGTCTCATGAGTTTAATTTTTCCATGTCTAGTAGAAATCATCATGATAAAGAATTGCCTCGTAAGGATGAATTAATTGGTCTTTCTTCTATTGTTGTTCCACCTACTGATCCTTTAGAACAATTTTTGCTAGACCATGAAAATGATTCACATATGCATGAAAGAAATGAAATAGACAAGATTTTCTTTGAACAACGTCCTCTACTTAAGTACAATTTTCCTATTGAAACTCCAGGAGGTCCTCCTCCACCTAAAGGTGATCCTGTTTTTGAATTAAAACAATTGCGAGACACTTTGAAATATGCTTATCTTGATGAAAAGAAAATATATCCTTTTATTATTAGTGTTAACCTTTCAAAACATGCAGAAGAAAGATTATTGAAAGTTCTAAGGAAGCACCGGGCTGCTATTGGATATACTCTCGATGATTTAAAGGGCATTAGTACCACTCTATGTCAGCACAAAATTAATATGAAACCTGATGCTAAACCAGTTGTTGATCACCAATGTCGGTTAAATCCGAAGATGAAAGAGGTGGTAAGAACGGAAATATTAAAACTTCTGGAAGAAGGTATAATCTATCCCATATCTGATAGTAGATGGGTAAGTCATGTTCATTGTGTCCCTAAGAAAGGAGGTATAATCATTGTTCCTAATGATAAGAATGAACTTATTCCACAAAGAATTGTCATAGGCTATAGAATGGTAATTGATTTTAGAAAATTAAACAAAGCAACTAGAAAATATCACTACCCTCTACCTTTTATTGATAAAATGCTTGAAAGATTATCTAAGCACACACACTTCTCCTTCCTTGATGGATACTCTGGCTTTTCACTAATACTTATATCTCAACCTAATCAAGAAAAGACCACTTTTACTTGTCCCTTTGGAATTTATGCTTATAGAGGTATGCATTTTGTTTTATGTAATGCACCTGCTACCTTTCAAAGATGTATGACTGCTATATTCTCTGACTTTAGTGAAAAGAATGTTGAGGTTTTCATGGATGACTTCTCTGTCTATGGGAAGTCTTTTGATGATTGTTTAAGAAATCTTGATTGAGTTTTGCATAGATGCGAACAAACAAATCTTATCTTGAATTGGGAGAAGTGCCACTTTATGGTTAATGAAGGCATTGTCTTGGGTCATAAAATTTCTGAAAGAGGTATTGAAGTGGACCAAGATAAGGTTGATGCAATTGAGAAAATGTCATGTCCTAAGGATATCAAAGGTATTCATAGCTTCGTAGGTCATGTTGGTTTCTATAGGAGATTTATCAAAGACTTTTCTAAAATTTCTAGGCCTCTTACTAATCTTTTGCAAAAGGATATCCCTTTTATTTTTTATGATGATTGTCTTAAAGCCTTTGAAACACTCAAGAAAGATTTAATTTCTGCACCTATTATTCAACCACCTGATTGGAACTTGCCTTTTGAAATTATGTGTGATGCTAGTGATTATGTTGTTGGTTATGTTCTAGGACAAAGAGTTGACAAGAAATTGAATGTTATTCATTATGCTAGTAAAACTCTAGACAGTTCTCAAAGAAATTATGCTACTACTAAAAAAGAATTCTTAGTAGTGATGTTTGCTTGTGATAAATTTAGACCTTATATTGTTGATTCCAAAGTAACTATTCACACAGACCATGATGCTATTAAATATCTTATGGAAAAGAAAGATGCTAAACCTAGACTTATTCGTTGGGTTCTCTTGTGACAAGAATTTGATTTACATATCATTGATAGAAAAGGAGCTTGATGAAAAGGCTTGAAAATTTTCCACCTATTGATGATAGTTTGTTGATAATTTGTCTAGGCTTGAAAATTTTCCACCTAAGGAGCTGAGAACCCAGTTGTTGATAATTTGTCTAGGCTTGAAAATGTGCTTGATGACCCACTACCTATTGATGATAGTTTTCCTGGTGAGTAGTTAGCTGCAATAAATGTTGCTCATAGTACTCCTTGGTATGTTGACTATGCTAATTACATTGTTGCTAAATATTTACCACCTAGCTTTACATACCAACAAAAGAAAAATTCTTCTATGATTTAAGATATTACTTTTGGGATGACCCACATCTTTATAAAGGAGTATATTGTATTATTAGACGTTGTGTACCTGAGCATGAACAGGGACAAATCCTACGGAAATGTCACTCCGAGGCTTATGGAGGGCATCATGCTGGATATAGAACTACTCACAAGGTATTGCAGTCTGGATTTTATTGGCCTACTCTCTTCAAGGATGCTCGTAAGCATGTCTGATCTTGTGATGAATGTCAAAGAATAGGTAATATCGATATGCATCAAGAAATGCCTATGAATTATTCACTTGCTGTCGAACCATTTGATGTTTGGGGATTTGATTACATGGGACCTTTTCCTTCCTCTAATGGGTATACACATATGCTAGTTGCTGTTGATTATGTTACTAAATGGGTAGAAGGTATTCCAACCAGTAGTGCTGATCACAACACCTCTATTAAAATGCTTAAGGAAGTTATTTTCCCAAGGTTTGGAGTCCCTAGATATTTAATGACTGGCGGTGGTTCACACTTTATTCATGGTGATTTCCGTAAGATGCTTGCCAAGTATGATGTCAACCATAGAATTGCATCACACTATCATCCTCAGTCTAGTGGTCAAGTTGAACTTAGCAATAGAGAAATAAAATCAATTTTTCAAAAGACTATCAATAGGTCTAGGAAGAATTGGTCTAAGAAATTAGATGATGCACTTTGGGCTTATAGAACAACATATAAAAATCCTATGGGTATGTCTCCTTATAAAATGGTTTATGGAAAAGCTTGTCATTTGCCTCTTGAGTTAGAACATAAAGCTTTTTGGGCAGTCAAAGAGCTCAACTATGATTTCAAACTTGCTGGTGAAAATAGGTTATTTGATATCAGCTCATTAGATGAATGGATAACCCAAGTATATGAAAATGCAAAGTTATTCAAAGAAAAAGTTAAAAGATGGCATGACAAAATAATCCAAAAGCATGAGTTAAAAGTCGGAGAATATGTTCTTTTGTACAACTCTCGTTTTAGATTTTTTGCAGGAAAGCTCCTCTCAAAATGGAAAGGCCCATATGTCATCAAAATAAATAACTCCGAAGGTACTAACCCGAAGGTTGTCAATGGGCAACGAATAAAGCATTATCTCTCAGGTACGCCTATTAATGTTGAAAGTAATATTATCCAAACCATGACACCGGAAGAACACATAAAAGAGTCCTTCCGGAACACTCTAGAATCATGAAAATAAGGAGGTACGTGATACGGTAAGTAAACTGACTCCGAAAAATCCGCAAAATTATTTTTTATCAGTTTTGGAATATTTTAGAATTTTGTAAATAAAGAAACTTCCTGGAAGAATCCCCTGGTTGTGCCCACCTGGGACACCTCCCATACTCCGTTTTTCTACCATATACTTGTCCTCCAAGATAAAAAAATATATATATACTTCGCGAACATGATGGTCACCTTATCGCGGAGAAATCCTCTATTCTCTTTTTCCTTGCTATTTTCTGTCAGATCCCATCTACTATGGCCTCTTCAAGCTCCTCCAAGGACAAGTTCTTCAAGAACGTCATCAACCCATATCCGCGGGAAGTGGTGCAGCACCCTCAGGTCATCCAGATGCATGAGGGGGTGTTTCACCTCCGTGATGTGCCATGTCCCAAGGGGGCAGGAACCATGGAGACCAGGCTTGAAGCTGTGGAGCAAGATGTCCTCCGGTGCAAGGGGATGGTGGAGCGTGGGCTCAATGCCAATCACCTCATGATCACGGACCTTTCCCATGATCTCAAGGTGGATGGCAAGCCCATGAAGTACATCATCTTCACGTTCAACGAGCAAATCAACTTTCTCCAAAGCCAGATCTATGATCTTCAAAACCAAGTCTTTGAATATGAGGCGAGGTTTAAATGTATGAGTTTGGCTACTAGTTGCAAGACTCGTGAGACTCACTCTTCCTCTCATGATGGTGGACCACTGCCATGAAAATCCAAGGACAAGATCTCTTCATCTCCACCACCATCCTCATCTTCACCACCAAAGGAGAATTGAGTATCGAGTATGGGCACTCCCCTTGGCTTCCGCCAAGCTTGGGGGAGGTGCCCCGGTATCGTATCATCCCACTATCTTTTTGCTTTTTACTACTGCAGGATACTGCCAACGCGACACTACAATTAGAGACCCTTCGAGAAACTATGTGCGATGCCATAATCGCAAATGGTGTTGTATGAAAACCGTCAGAAATGTATAAAATGTTTGCGATGACGGATGCATCAAACACGGTTCAGCTTTTAGTTGCGTGTGTGACGAAGGGCATACGGTTCAGTTCAATTAACTGTTTGCGATGAGGAGGAACAAAAGAAATGGGCAGCCAGATGAAGGCATGTGCGATACACAGCATACGGTTCACTCGGATGAATAGTTTGTGATTAGGCAACACAAAAGAAACGGGCAACCAGATGAAGGTGCGTGTGATATACAGCATACGGTTCACTCGGATGAACTGTTTGTGATTAGGCAACACAAAAGAAACGATCAGCCAGATCAAGGTGTGTGTGACATACGGCATGCGGTTCACTCGGATGAACTGTTTGTGATTAGGCAACACAAAAGAAACGGTCAGCCAGATCAAGGTGTGTGATATATACGGCACGCAGTTCACTCGGATGAACTATTTGCATTGACACAAGAGTACAGAAACGGTTCAGCCTAACAAGACGTGTGTGTTGTGCAATGGGATTGCATGCGGTTCACTCGGCCCTTGTCATCAGTGTGTGACTGATACGTCTCCAACGTATCTATAATTTCCGATTGCTCCATGCTATATTATCTACTATTTTGGGCAATATCGGGCTTTAATATCCATTTTTATATTATTTTTGGGACTAACCTATTGACCGGAGGCCCAGCCCAGATTTGCTGTTTTATGCCTATTTCAGTGTTTCGAAGAAAAGGAATTTCAAACAAAGTCGAAACGGAACGAAATCAACTGGAGAAGTTATTTTTGGAAGGAAAGCAACCCAGGGAACTTGGAGTGCATGTCAGGGGAGACACGGGCTGCCCATGAGGGTGGGGGGCGCGCCCACCCTCCTAGGGCGCACCCCCTACCTCGTGGGGCCCCCGTGGCTCCTCCGACGTACTTCCTGCACCCATATATATCGTCGTACCCTAAAACTTCCAGAATGGAGATTAGATCAGGAGTTCTGCTGCCGCAAACCTCTGTAGCCACCAAAATTCAATCGGGACCCTGTTCCGGCACCCTGCCGGAGAGGGGATCCCTCACCGGTGGCCATCTTCATCATCCCGGCGCTCTCCATGACGAGGGAGTAGTTCTCCCTCGGGGCTGAGGGTATGTACCAGTAGCTATGTGTTTGATCTCTCTCTCTCTCTCTCGTGTTCTTGAGATGGTACGATCTTAATGTATCGCGAGCTTTGCTATTATAGTTGGATCTTATGTTTCTCCTCCCCCTCTACTCTCTTGTAATGAATTTAGTTTCCCCTTTGAAGTTATCTTATCGGATTGAGTCTTTAAAGATTTGAGAACACTTGATGTATGTCTTGCCATGCGTATCTGTGGTGACAATGGGATACCACGTGATTCACTTGATGTATGTTCTGGTGATCAACTTGCGGGTTTCGTGACATTGGTAACCTATGCATAGGGGTTGGCACACGTTTTCGTCGTGATTCTCCGGTAGAAACTTTGGGCACTCTTTGAGGTCCTTTGTGTTGGTTGAATAGATGAATCTGAGATTGTGTGACGCATATCGTATAATCATACCCACGGATACTTGAGGTGACATTGGAGTATCTAGGTGACATTAGGGTTTTGGTTGATTTGTGTCTTAAGGTGTTATTCTAGTACGAACTCTAGGGATGTTGGTGACACTTATAGGAATAGCCCAACGGATTGATTGGAAAGAATAACTTTGAGGTGGTTTCGTACCCTACCATAATCTCTTCATTTGTTCTCCTCTATTAGTGACTTTGGAGTGACTCTTTGTTGCATGTTGAGGGATAGTTATGTGATCCAATTATGTTAGTATTGTTGAGGGAAGTTACACTAGTGAAAGTATGAACCCTAGGCCTTATTTCCTATCATTGCAATACCATTTACGCTCACTTTTATCACTTGTTACCTTGCTGTTTTTATTATTTCAGATTACAAATACCTTTATCTACTATCCATATACCACTTGTTTCACCATCTCTTCGCCGAACTAGTGCACCTATACAATTTACCATTGTATTGGGTGTGTTGGGGACACAAGAGACTCTTTGTTATTTGGTTGCAGGGTTGCTTGAGAGAGACCATCTTCATCCTACGCCTCCTACGGATTGATAAACCATAGGTCATCCACTTGAGGGAACTTTGCTACTGTCCTACAAACCTCTGCACTTGGAGGCCCAACAACGTCTACAAGAAGAAGGTTGTGTAGTAGACATCAAGATCTTTTCTGGCGCCGCTGCTGGGGAGGTGAGTGCTTGAAGGTATGTCTTTTAGTTTCTTGTTTTATCACTAGTTTAGTTTATAAAAGAAAATTATAAAAAATGGAATTAAGTTTGTCTCATACGCTTCACCCTTTTAATATCTTTTGTGAGTATGATGGAAAGGATAATTGTGCTCAAGTGCTAGAAGAAGAAATCTATAAAATGTTTGGCACTAAATATTTGAATGATGATCATGATTGCAATGTTTTTAGTATGAATTCCTTGAATATCCATGATGCTAATGATATGCAAAGCCACAAGCTTGGGGAAGCTATGTTTGATGAAGATGATATTTTTTGTTCCCCAAGCTTTGATGAGAAAATTTACTATGATGAAAGCATGCCTCCTATCTATGATGATTATTGTGATGACACGTATGCTTTAAATAATAATGATAACCATGAAACTTGTCATCTTGATCTTAATTTTCAATCACATGATAGTTATCTTGTTGAGTTTGCTCCCACTATTGTTCATGAGAAGAATTTTGCTTATGTGGAGAGTAGTAAATTTTATATGCTAGTAGGTCATGAAAAGAATGATTTAGGTGATGGTTATATTGTTGAATTCATTCATGATGCTACTGAAAATTATTATGAGGGAGGAACATATGCTTGTAGGAATTGCAATAATATCAAGTTTCCTCTCTATGTGCTTAAAATTTTGAAGTTATGCTTGTTTTTCCTTCCTATGCAAGTTGATTCTTGTTCCCACAAGTTGTTTGCTCACAAAATCCCTATGCATAGGAAGTGGGTTAGGCTTAAATGTGCTAGTCATATTCTTCATGATGCTCTCTTTATGTTACAATTCTTATCTTTTATATGAGTATCATTGAAATCATCATGCCTAGCTAGGGGCATTAAACGATAGCGCTTGTTGGGAGGCAACCCAATTTTATTTTTGTTCCTTGATTTTTGCTCCTGTTTAGTAATAAATAATTCATCTAGCCTCTGTTTATATGTGGTTTTATGCTTTTAATTAGTGTTTGTGCCAAATAGAACCTTTCGGAAGACTTGGGGGAAGTCTTTGTGATCATGCTGTAAAAAACAGAAACTTTAGCGCTCACGAGAATTGCTGCCATTTTTATTTGGAGAGTGATATTTAGTTAATTATTTTTGCATATGATTAATATATAAATTCCTCATGTCCATCAATTTAGTTGAGAATTTTATGAGTTCCATAAGTATATGTTTGATCCAGATTACTACATACTGTTCTGTTTTTGACAGATTCTGTTTTTCGTGTGTTGTTTGCTTATTTTGATGAATCTATGGCTAGTAAAATAGTTTATAAACCATATAGAAGTTGGAATACAGTAGGTTTAACACCATTATAAATAAATAATGAGTTAATTACAGTACCTTGAAGTGGTGATTTATTTTCTTATACTAACGGAGCTTACGAGTTTTCTGTTAAGTTTTGTGTTGTGAAGTTTTCAAGTTTTGGGTAAGGATTTGATGGACTATGGAATAAGGAGTGGAAAGAGCCTAAGCTTGGGGATTCCCAAGGCACCCCAAGGTAATATTCAAGGACAACCAAGAGCCTAAGCTTGGGGATGCCCTGGAAGGCATCCCCTCTTTCGTCTTCGTTCATCGGTAACTTTACTTGGAGCTATATTTTTATTCGCCACATGATATGTGTTTTGCTTGGAGCGTCAATTTATTTTGTTAGGATTTTCTTGATGTTATTTAGAACAATTTTTTGCATATTTTATTTCAATAAAAGTGGCATTAATAGTCTTTACTATGCCTATGTTACAAGTATACATGTTGCTGTTTGAAAACAGAAAGTTTACCGCTGTTGCAATAATTCCCTAGAAAATTAAGAATGTGATAAAATGTTGAAACCTTTTGAATATTAAGATCTGATAAATTTACTACAGTGGGAATTTTCTTTCATAATTTTTGGATCTAGGGAAGTATGGATGTTGCAGCATTCTTTACAGACTATCCTGTTTAGGCAGATTGCTGTTATGTTTGCATTGTTTGCATATGTTTGCTTCTTTAATGATTCTATTTGAGGATAGGACTATTAAATATGCAGAGGCATTTAGTATGCAATGTTGAATAATAATTTTAGTGATTTGCTACAGTAGAGTATGATAAGGTTTTTGCAATGGTTTATACTAACTTATCTCATGAGTCCTTGTTGAGTTTTGTGTGGATGAAGCTTTTGAGATTTAGGGAGACCTTGATATGAGAGGAATTAAGGAGACACAAAATCTCAAGCTTGGGGATTCGCAAGGCACCCCAAGATAATATTTCAAGAAGTCTCAAGCATCTAAGCTTGGGGATGCCCCGGTTGGCATCCCACCTTTCTTCTTCAACAATTATCGGTTAGTTTCGGTTGATCCTAAGTTTTTGCTTCTTCACATGATGTTTGCCATTCTTAGAATGTCATTTTCTTTTGCTTTGCTTGCTGTTTGAATAAAATACCAAGATCTGAAATTATTAAATGTTAGAGAGTCTTCACATAGTCTCATAATTATTCGACTACTCATTGATCTTCACTTATATCTTTCGGAGTAGTTTGTCGTTTGCTCTAGTGCTTCACTTATATATTTTAGAGAATGGTGGTAGTTTTATTTTGAAGAAATAGATGAACTCTCATGCTTCACTTAGATTATTTTTGAGAGTCTTAAACAGCATGGTAATTTTCTTAAAATCCTAATATGCTAGGTATACAAGATAAATAATAAAATTCTCTTATGAGTGTGTTGAATACTAAGAGAAGTTTGATACTTGATGATTGTTTTGAGATATGGAGGTAATAATATCAAAGTCGTGCTAGTTGAGTAGTTGTGAAATTTAGAAATGCTTGTGTTGAAGTTTGCAAGTCCCGTAGCATGCACGTATGGTAAACATTATGTAACAAATTTGAAACATGAGTTGTTATTTGATTGTCTTCCGTATGAGTGGCGGTCGGGGACGAGCGATGGTCTTTTCCTACCAATCTATCCCCCTAGGAGCATGCGCGTAGTGCCGAGGTTTTTGATGACTTGTAGATTTTTGCAATAAGTACATGAGTTCTTTATGACTAATGTTGAGTCCATGGATTATACACACTCTCACCCTTCCATCATTGCTAGCCTCTACGGTACCGTGCATTGCCCTTTCTCGCATCGAGAGTTGGTGCAAACTTCGCCGGTGCATCCAAACCCCATGATATGATACGCTCTTTCACACATAAACCTCCTTATATCTTCCACAAAACAACCACCATACCTACCTATTATGGCATTTCCATAGCCACTCCGAGATATATTGCCATGCAACTTTCCACCATTCTGTTCATCATGACACATTCATCATTGTCATATTGCTAGCATGATCAAGTAGTTGACATAGTATTTGTGGCAAAGCCACCGTTCATAATTCTTTCATACATGTCACTCTTGATTCATTGCATATCCCGGTACACTGCCGGAGGCATTCATATAGAGTCATACTTTGTTCTAGTATCGAGTTGTAATCATTGAGCTGTAAATAAATAGAAGTGTGATGATCATCATTCAATAGAGCATTGTCCCAAAAAAAAGAAAGGCCAAATAAAAAAAGAAAATAAATAAAAAGGGGCAATGCTACTATTCCTTTTTTTTCCACACGTGTGCTTCAAAATAGCACCATGTTCTTCATATAGAGAGTCTCTTGAGTTATCACTTTCATATACTAGTGGGAATTTTCATTATAGAACTTGGCTTGTATATTCCAACAATGGGCCTCCTCAAGTGCCCTAGGTCTTCATGAGCAAGAAAGTTGGATGCACACCCACTTAGTTTCTTTTGTTGAGCTTTCATACATTTATAGCTCTAGTGCATCTGTTGCATGGCAATCCCTACTCCTTGCATTAACATCAATCGACGGGCATCTCCATATCCCATTGATTAGCCTCGTTGATGTGAGACTTTCTCCTTTTTTGTCTTCTCCACATAACCCCCTCATTATATTCTATTCCACCCATAGTGCTATATCCATGGCTCGCGCTCATGTATTGCGTGAAAGTTATGAGTTTGAAATTACTAAAGTATGAAACAATTGCTTGGCTTGTCATCGGGGTTGTGCATGATGAGAGCATTCTTCTGTGATGAAAATGAAACATGACTAAACTATTTAATTTTGTAGGGATGAATTTTCTTTGGCCATGTTATTCTGAGAAGACATAATTGCTTAGTTAGTATGCTTGAAGTATTATTATTTTTATGTCAATATAAACTTTTGTCTTGAATCTTATGGATCTGAATATTCATGCCACAAGTAAGAAGAATTACATTGAAATTATGCCAACTAGCATTCCACATCAAAAATTATCTTTTTTATCATTTACCTACTCGAGGACGAGCAGGAATTAAGCTTGGGGATGCTTGATACGTCTCCAACGTATCTATAATTTTCGATTGCTCCATGCTATATTATCTACTGTTTTGTGCAATATCGGGCTTTAATATCCACTTTTATATTATTTTTGGGACTAACCTATTAACCGGAGGCCCAGCCCAGATTTGTTGTTTTATGCCTATTTTAGTGTTTCAAAGAAAAGGAATATCAAACGAAGTCGAAACGGAACGAAATCAACTGGAGAAGTTATTTTTGGAAGGAAAGCAACTCAGGGAACTTGGAGTGCACGTCAGGGGAGACGCGGGCTGCCCACGAGGGTGGGGGCGCGCCCCTGCCTCGTGGGGCCCTCGTGGCTCCTCCGACGTACTTCCTGCACCCATTTATATCGTCGTACCCTAAAACTTCCAGAACGGAGATTAGATCGGGAGTTCCGCCGCCGCAAGCCTCTGTAGCTACCAAAAGTCAATCGGGACCCTGTTCCGGCACCCTGCTGGAGGGGGATCCCTCACCGGTAGCCATCTTCATCATCCCGGTGCTCTACATGACAAGGAGGGAGTAGTTCTCCCTCGGGGCTAAGGGTATGTACCAGTAGCTATGTGTTTGATCTCTCTCTCTCTCGTGTTCTTGAGATGGTACGATCTTGATGTATCGCGAGCTTTGCTATTATAGTTGGATCTTATGTTTCTCCTGCCCCTCTACTCTCTTGTAATAAATTGAGTTTCCCCTTTGAAGTTATCTTATCGGATTGAGTCTTTAAAGATTTGAGAACACTTGATGTATGTCTTGCCGTGCGTATCTGTGGTGACAATGGGATACCACGTGATTCACTTGATGTATGTTTTAGTGATCAACTTGCGGGTTTCATGACATTGGGAACCTATGCATAGGGGTTGGCACACGTTTTCGCCGTGATTCTCCGGTAGAAACTTTGGGCACTCTTTGAGGTCCTTTGTGTTGGTTGAATAGATGAATCTGAGATTGTGTGACGCATATCATATAATCATACCCACGGATACTTGAGGTGACATTGGAGTATCTAGGTGACATTAGGGTTTTGGTTGATTTGTGTCTTAAGGTGTTATTCTAGTACGAACTCTAGGGCTGTTTGTGACACTTATAGGAATAGCCCAACGGATTGATTGGACAGAATAACTTTGAGGTGGTTTCGTACCCTACCATAATCTCTTCGTTCGTTCTCCGCTATTAGTGACTTTGGAGTGACTCTTTGTTGCATGTTGAGGGATAGTTATGTAATCCAATTATGTTAGTATTGTTGAGGGAAGTTCCACTAGTGAAAGTATGAACCCTAGGCCTTATTTCCCATCATTGCAATACCGTTTATGCTCACTTTTATCACTTGTTACCTTGCTGTTTTTATTATTTCAGATTACAAATACCTTTATCTACTATCCATATACCACTTGTTTCACCATCTCTTCGCCGAACTAGTGCACCTATACAATTTACCATTGTATTGGGTGTGTTGGGGACACAAGAGACTCTTTGTTATTTGGTTGCAGGGTTGCTTGAGAGAGACCATTTTCATCCTACGCCTCCTACGGATTGATAAACCTTAGGTCATCCACTTGAGGGAAATTTGCTACTGTCCTACAAACCTCTGCACTTGGAGGCCCAACAACGTCTAGAAGAAGAAGGTTGTGTAGTAGACATCAGTGACCTCTGTGGCAACCGTTTGCTCCCCAGGCGCCTCTTCGTGTACTGTGGCAACCGTCCACCGACTCTTCGCCCTTCCCTCTCAATTTGGAACTGATGTCGCACGCTAGCTCTTCCTCCCTCCTCCATTTGCCTTCACTCTTCCTTCTGCCATTGTTTGATCATCGTCTCCATGGAGGGAACAAGCCGGGAACGACCCCGTTATTCTTGCCCCGATCTGAATGCTGACGCGGTGGAGGAACTCATTGATCGGTGCGACGTCATCACCTCGGCTAGCATGGTAGGTTCATTCAAGACCATTCTCGACTCAACTAATAACATCATTACAAGGAACCCAAGGGTCCAGGAGCGGTTTGATCTCCCCTATCTTCTTCGTCGTGACCCTGCTGACTGACGCCGGGACGAGGGAAGCCTCGCCTAGTATAAGTTGATGCCGCTTGCACTACAGGAATCAGCTATTTTGCCGTCTGCCATGGTGGACGGCAAAGGCATGAACGGCGGACGGCAAAGGCCTTTGCCGTCAGCCGCGGGCGGCAAAAGGCTCCGGCAAAGTAGGCTACGGTAAACAGCCACTTTGCCGTGTGCTTCCTGGCGGCTGACGGCAAAGGCATGAACGGCGGACGGCAAAGAGAGCGGACGACAATAATTGCACTGTCAGTCCGTTAAGTGGCTAACGGCAGGCCTTTGCCGTCCGCCGCTGACGGCAAAATTTCTAGTGTCTTTGCCATCCGCCGTATGATGTCATCTACACGTCACTACATGGCAGGTTCTTTGCCGTCTGCCACTGATGGCAAAGTGCAGGTTCTTTGCCGTCTGCCACTGATGGCAAAGTCTTTGCCGTCTGTCACTGTAGGCAAACTGACCAAATGGGTCAGCTCCCAGGAAGCATAGCTGGATGCCACGTGTCTTCTTTGCCGTCCGCGGCAGACAGCAAAGAGCCCATTCCCGTCGGTGGCAGACGGCAAAGAGCCTGCATATTGGCTCTTTTATCTGTTTTTTATTAAATCCAACAATTTTCATCACAAATATATATGACATATATAGATATATTTCAAAAGGCTGTTACAGAGCAAACATATAAGATATCCAACACATAACTTCATCATCCAACCATATGTATTACATGCATAGTTCCATCATACATAACAAGTTCAACATAGAGGCATCCAACCATATATATTACAATAGTTTCATCCAACGATACATGCATAGTTCAATGATACAAAAGAAACAGAGAAAGGGATAAGGAGCACTCCATCTATGCAAGCTTTCGTCAAGTGAATGAAATCTGCAAAATGAAAAATAAGAAAGTTAGAACAAGAAGAGTAGAACAAGAAGAAGAGTAGAACAAGAAGAAGACTAGAACAAGAAGAGTAGAACAAGAAGAAGACTAGAACAAGAAGAGTATGTCATTTATGAGCTAACTTACGTGAAATGGATCATATATGAGCTAACTAAGTTGAAATGGGTCGTTTATGAGCTAGCTAAGGTGAAATGGATCATTTATGAGCTAACTTAGTTGAAATGGGTCGTTTATGAGCTAACTAAGGTCAAATGGATCGTTTTTGAGGTAACTAAGGTGAAATGGATCATTTTTTAGCTAACTTAGGTGAAATGGATCATTTATGAGCTAACTTAGTTGAAATGGATCGTTTTTGAGCTAACTTAGGTGAAATGGATCATTTATGAGCTAATTTAGTTGAAATGGATCTTTTTGAGCTAACTTAGGTGAAATGGATCATTTAAGAGCTAATTTAGGTGAAATGGATCGTTTTTAGCTAACTTGGTGAAATGGATCGTTTATGAGCTAAATTAGTTGAAATGGATCGTTTATGAGATAACCTAGGTAAGATGGGTCATTTTGGAGTTAACCTAGGTGAAATGGGTCATTTTAAAGCTAACGTAGGTAAATGGATCATTTAGGAGCTAATCTAGGTAAAATGGGTCATTTTTGAGCTAACTTGGATGAACTGGATCATTTATAAGCTAACCTAGGTAAAATGGGTCATTTTAGAGCTAACTTAGGTAAAATGGATCGTCTATGAGCTAACTAAGCTAATTATGCAATTTTTGACATAAGTAAGCTAAGTACAGATCGTTTTAGAGCTAACTTAGGTAAAATGGATGGTTTTGGAGGTCAGTAAGCTTAGTAAGTCATTTTGGAGGAGAAGAAGCTAAGTCTAGGTCATTATGGTAAGCATTGGAGGAAATAAAGCTAAGTCTAGGTCTTTATGCATGTGTTAAGCAAAACACTAGATAAACTTACCAAGATCCAGGAGGTGTAGGAGCGGGGTGGCTCATGTCGGTAGCTGGAGAAGGATCGTGCGATGCTTGTCTGGAGTTACGCTGCACCAAAGATCATTTCCAATGTCTTGTTAGCATGATGACACTCAAATGTTAAGACTAGCAAGTAATGTCCATTCAAATAAAACTCACCATGGTCCCAGGAGCAATCACTAGCATCGGCGGAGCGGTCTGACCTGTCTTCTCGCACACAGACTGCACATTTGGTTTTGACGACTCAGTCATACTAGTTAGTAATGAGACAAACACTACATGAATGTTTTGGCTAATCCGCAGAAGAAACTTACCACAAGGAGCTCGTACATGGCCCTTGCCTGCATGTCATTCCGTGCCCTCTCCTCCTCCATCATATTTGTCGTCCTCTCCTCCAACTTCCGCTGCCTCTCCGTCGCCTCCGCCAGAAGTTTCTCCGTTCTATCTCTCTCACTCTGTATAGCAGCCTGCAACACCACTCACATGACCATTTGTAATCATTGATGGAAGCGCACACAATGTAATGGAGAAAGATAACTGAGTACGTATCACTAACCTTGATGGCGAGTTGCACTGGCCGTTCACGACGCCTTATCTCAGGAGCGGAGCTCGACTGGCGCGCCTTGATCTCCGGGAGAGTGCTAGGACAACGGATAAGTCCATCTCCAATGGCTATGGAGCCATGGGACCTCCCGCCACTAGATATCATCACCAGCTCTGGATCAATGGGACCCTGGCTCGGGTTAAAGTCCTCCCCTTTCCTCGCCTTCCCCTCATCTCTATATCTCACGAGCTTGTTGTGGGAGGAGATGTTGGTGAAGTTGTTTGCATCATCGAGGTCAGACTGAGAGAAAGCCTTGACTTTCTTGAAAGAGGCAGTGTGGGCCATGGCATATAGGTCGTACACCTCTGGCACCTTATCCGCCTTATTGTAGCGTGCCTGAAAGAGAGAAACAATGAAAATTAGTAATTAAAGGGCTCAAGCTAGCATGATGAATGAATTGCATGAATCATGAAGCAAACCACATACCCAGTTGCGCCCGAACTGATATAAGTTGGAGCTGCCTTGATGGTGTGGCACACCTTCCATTTGGGCACGTTTGTACTTGGCCTCGTTGTGGAGGGCTAGCCATTGTTTTGAGCACCACTCATCGACCAACACCTCCCAACAATCCATCCGATCCGCACACCATCTCGGAGGCGCCTAAGTTAGCAAATAGAAACTTGAGCGCTACGGCTAAGAATAACTAAATGAAGGAACTTAAGTAGAGAAGGCCTTAAGAATTACCTTCATGTACTGCTCCTTACTCAGGAACTTATCGCGGCACGCCGGCTTGGTCTTCTTGATACCACGCAAGGCGTAGTAGTCTCGAACAGCCTGCACCTGAGCCTCGTGCCGTAAGTTCTGGAGTAGGCGCTTGCAGACGTTCTCGATAACATGTGCCGCGTCCTCCTCGTATCCCTCCTCACACATGTAGAATGTCTGCAATCAAATGAGACAATATTGATTAGTACAATTAATAACTAGCTAGTTGAAGATTTTTAAATGTGTAAAGGAGAAATTACCCAGAACTTTCTGATCACCATGTCTGCCCTCGTGTCGCACACGACACCGTCGATAATCTCATCCGGCGGGGCCGGGGCAGCCACGTAGTGCTCCCAGCTCAATCCAAGCTCTGCAAGCCGACCCTCACCAGGCAACGTGACAAACCCCGGGAAGTTTTGCCGGCAAAGAACTCCAAGGACGGAGTTGGGCCGTCGGACACTATGATGGTGGTCCCAACCCCTGCAGCATGACAAGGCCAACGCATTAGTTATTTGAAGAAACGTGAATGTAGAAGGTACAAAAATATTAAATGCACTTACGTACCTCTCCCCATCAGGGAAAATCAACCACCTCTGCTCGCGGGTCACCGGCACGGACGGGAGCCATGTAGCACCACGCTGGTAGACGTTGCCCCCCTCCTTCCCCTCCTCATCAGTCGGCTCCCCGCCATCATCAGCATGGCCACTCGGCTCCCCGCCATGCTCAGGCTGACCCGACCAGGTACCCCATCCAGACGTGTGCTCCTCCGGGGTCTTGTGGGCCCAAGTCTCGTGGGCCGAAGGCCCGTCGACCCGAGGCTCGTGGGCCGAAGACTCGTGGACCGGAGGCTCGTGGACCGGAGTCCGTGCAACCTCCTCCTCAGACGAGTCCACCCTAGCAGTCACGTGCTCGGGTGAAACAGCTGGGGGCGGTGGCGAGGAAGGCGCCGTACGAGTCACCCTACCTCCTCTCCCGCGACCACGTGCTCCAACTCCTCTCTTCTTCTTACCTCGTCCCCTGCTGGGCACCGCGGTCGACGAAGAAGGGCCCGGCGGTGTCGCCATACTGTCCAGCAACGCTCGGCGGAGAGGTGCGTGTGGAATGGAAGACCTCGCACCACGCGTCGGCGAAGAAGGGGCCTCGGCGCGCTCCCGACCAGCGCCCACCATCTTTCAACACCTGCCATGACAAAGAATAAACGAAATTAGTACAACATAAAAAAAGTACCGACATGAATAATAATATGTATATCACTTAAGTGTATCATCATCAAGTACAACATAAAAAAATTGAATACCTGACACTACTAATAATCTCGATCAGTATCATCAATAAATGCATAATCATCATCATCACTATAATCAATGATGGGCTCATAGGGTTCATTGGCATCAACATGTGCAAGGCCACCTTGACGTAATCGGTCAAGCATTGATAGGTCATCCGCAGCAGTAACCTCTTCTTGTTCCGGCTCTTCTTGTTCCTCCTCTGGGGTGATGTCGGATTCATTGTCGCTGTCTACTTCAATGTTTTGGGGTGAAGTATAGCGGTTCTTGAAACGCTTTTTGGAAAGACGTGTCTCTTGGAAGAATTCTCCTTCATGTGTCTGGGTTAATGTGAGGTTCATAATCCTCTTCCTTTGGGGGAGAAAGTCTAGCACGTGGCGGCACTTTATAAACGACATCCCAACCTTTCAGATTTGGATTAGTTTGGCAGGCCCACGGTAGATAGAATACTTGGGTCGCCTGTTGAGCCATAATATAGACATTAGGAACATCTAAATGAGTGCTTTGGTTGATTTCAACTAGCCCTATATGTTCATGAGTCCTTCTAGTCTCCTTCGGCTGAAACCAATAACATTTGAAGACTACGACATTCGGTGGGTTTTCACCATAGAACAGAAGTTCATAAATTGCTTCAACTCTCCCATAATACTCGGTACCTCCTTCACCGATAGCAGATACACAACAATTTGTAGACTTTTGGTCGGCCATAGATAGCTCTTTGCCATAGGTACGAAAGCGATACCCGTTGATGTCGTACTTGTCAAATGAACGGACCTTATAGTCAAAACCATTAGCGACTTGTCTCAATTTGGCATCCATAGACTCTGAATTAGCCTACAAGTTTAATATGAAAGGATTGTTGCATTATGCACAAATTAGCGAATGAAATGAAATTGTCTAATAGAAATTACCGTTTGTTTGAACCAAGAGATGAAACCGGGATAGCCACCTCCTTGCTTTGCGAGAAGCTCATACTCTTCGATGGAATCCTTTTGGATCTCCGCTCCATACGAGAATATGGCGACGTATCGACTGTATGACATATCCAGGAATAAGAGTAGTTCAAAGGAAATAGAAGTTGCGAAACAATGTACCGAGAACTTACTCGATGTACGGCCGCACTTCTATCAGGTTGTTGAAGATATACAACGATATGGTCCGCCATTCTTCGTTATCCAAAGATACTGGATGTGAAACACTAGCTGGTGCGAGATTCCCTTTGAATACGCTGAGGTTGGATCCACCCTTTTTAGGCTCGTCAGCATTGTACCGAGGCTTCGGATTATGCAAATGATGATTTTTGGCTTCGTAGTGCGCTGTTACGAAGTTTGCCGCCTCCTCTGTGATGAATGCCTCAGCCATCGATGCTTCAATTCTATGTTTATTTTTATATTTTTCTCGAAGCGTCTTCTGCATCCTCTTAGTTGGGTAGCACCAATGATTTTGCACGGGCCCCCCAATCTTGCCTCGGTCGGGAGATGCAAAATCAAATGCTGCATTGGATTAAAGAAGCCCGGTGGAAAGATCTTCTCTAACTTGCAGATCAACTCCGGCGCCAACTCTTCCATTTCTTCTAGCACGCCAGGCGATAGTTCTTTCGCACAAAGAACACGGAAGAAATAGCTGAGCTCTGCCAATACTGGCCATTCATCCTCAGGGATGAAGCCACGCAACATCACCGGCATTACCCACTCAATCCATATGTGCCAATCATGACTCTTGAGACCAAATATCTTCAGTTTATCAAGATTCGCTCCCCTATTTAGATTCGCTGCATACCCATCGGGGAACATCAACTGCTGTTGCACCCACAAGAGAATTTCCCTCATAGCTGGCCTTCCAAGATTGAACCATGCCTTTGGCTTCGTCCAGTTCTGCTTTCCTTTCGGTTCTTTCATGTTTTGTAACGGCCTATCACATAGCGCCTCCAGATTGACTCTAGCCTTAGTATTATCCTTTGACTTCCCATCTATGCCGAACAATGTACCAAAAAGTGCCTCGGCGATATTCTTCTCAGTGTGCATCACGTCGATGTTGTGTGGGCAAAGGAGGTCTTTGAAGTAAGGCAGATCCCATAAGCATGTTTTGTGAGTCCACGCGTGCTTAGTATTATACCCCTTGAAGTACCCTGGACGTTGTGGATCTGGCTCGAGAGTGTTTAACTGATCCAGGGTCTGTTGGCCTGTCAATGCAGGTGGTGCAGAGTTTTTGACAACTCTACCCCTGATGAAGTTCTTCTTGTCTTTCCTGAACTTATGGCGAGGATCCAGGAACTGTCTATGCATGTCGAAGCAAGAAAACTTGCGACCGGCCTGAAGCCAACGAAACTCAAGAGCTCCCTTGCATGTGGGGCACGGGAACCTTCCATGCACACACCAGCCAACGAATAGCGCATACGCCGGCAAGTCATGTGTTGAGTACATGTACCAGACACGCATTATGAAGTTCCGTGCTAAAGGCGTCGTATGTCTTGAACCCATTATCCCAGGCTTCTTGCAATTCGTCCTTAAGTGGCTGCATGTACACATTCATATTTTTGCCCGGATAGTTGGGTCCTGGAATTATCAACGTCAGGAAAATGTTCTTTCTTTGCATAATCTGTCCGGGGGGAGATTGAGTGGAAAGACAAATACGGGCCAACAACTGTATTGGGCTGCCGTCATACCAAACACACT
This sequence comes from Triticum aestivum, assembly GCF_018294505.1. Classification (NCBI taxonomy): domain Eukaryota; kingdom Viridiplantae; phylum Streptophyta; class Magnoliopsida; order Poales; family Poaceae; genus Triticum; species Triticum aestivum. The sequence continues at coordinate 148,810,189 of NC_057800.1, forward strand.
GAACCCATCCGTGCTGATGCCGACTCGAGGATGCCTCGGATCTGCCGCTTTGTCAGCATGTAATTCATCAAACTTTTTCCACGCAACACCATCCGATGTGTGTACCATCATCAGATTCCCATCTGCATCTAGTTCGGTTCTTTTGCCTGTTTTGTGCCATGTCATCTGTCTGGCCGTCTCTTTGACCATGAAAAGACGTTGAAGTCTTGGTACGATTGGCATATACCGAAGAACACTAACGGGGATTTTGGTCTGTGTCTTCTCACCCATACCGTTGTCTACCACAATATACCTGGAAGACTTGCAAATGGGACAATAGTTCAAGTCCGCATAGTCAAGCCTAAATAAGGCACATCCTTTCTCACAGGCATGTATCTTCTCATAGGGCATCTTTAGTGCACGGAGGATTTTGTCCAACTGGTACAGGTTTGCAGGCATTAAATGGCCTTTGGGTAGAAAGCGTCCAAATACTGTCATAATTGCGTCATAGCATTCTCTGCCCAAGTTGAACTGAGCCTTCAGAGCCATTACTTGTGAGATGGCATCCAACTGACAAAGCTCAGTGTGCTCGTGGAGCGGACGTTTCGAAGACTCCAACATTTCATTGAAGGCCTTTGCAGATTCCTCCATCTCCTCGTCTGAATCCCGAGCATCATCATAGCCTTGCACCATGTTTTCCATCCCGGTACCATGCTCGTCGGTGCGACGACGATCCACCTCAGCTCGGTCACGTTGGGCAGACTCACCATGAAATGTCCACACCGTATAATCGGGCGTAAAACCACTCTTCTGCAGGTGTTTGCCCATTTCAGCCTCTGTCTTCTTTTCCCAATTGCCGCACCAGAAACAGGGGCACCAGGTTTTCTTTTGGCCATTTGCAAATGCGGCTTGCACAAACCCCTTAGTTTTTGTGAACCATTCAGCGCTCCATTTGTTCTGACCAGTGTGACCGGTATACATCCAAACACGGTCACTCATCTTGACTTTCAGAGCTACTGGACACACAACAATTATATATGTAATTCACCATGTATATATTCATTAGTTGATCTACTTTGTCAATTTTATTACGTCCATGCACCTACACTCTAATAGGTAATGATAGGTCCTAATCCCACCCGTGTATGTGTAGATTGGGTTCATTTTCCCATGCTATGCTCCGGATCCGACGCAAAATTTCGGCAGCACCTCCCCGTTGTTCTCCTGATACACGTCTCTGCAATAAACAGAGAGGATGTGTACCCGGAGAACAACAGGGGAGGCACTGACGAAATATATGCGTCGGATCCGGAGCAAAGCATATGGGAAAACGAACCCAATCTACACATACTCAGGCTGTCCATGGATAAGGTTATAAATATGCAAATGCATGCATATTTATAACTATGACGCTTTCGAACGGGAGACACATATTGGTTACGCATACTGATGATTCAAGACACATATATAGCTAGCTATCAAGTTTCATCGGAATAGATCAAATAATTAATGGGGGAGGAGGACTTGTCATTTGTGCTCACCCACGAACGAAGGGGCAGAGCTCGTCAAATGCACGGTGAGGTCGTCGAACACCAAACCTCGCAGCGATGAAACAACTGCACATTTAAAACTACACGATCAACACAATTATATATGATGTTTTTCATAACAAAATCGAAAAATATATGACCTAACTAATAATTCACAAATATATGACCCCGTCGGCCTCTGGAAGGCCAAAGAACACCTTTTCAGGAGGTGTCGGTGGTCGGGGTGTCCTGTCGGTGTCGGGGTGCCGTGTCGGGGTCGGGGTGCTATTTCGGGGTCGGG
>NC_057800.1:148813123-148829835 GCF_018294505.1 Triticum aestivum
GCGGTGGGGCGACGGGGCGGGGGCCGGTGGGGCGGCGGGGTGGTGGTGCGACCGGGCAGCGGCGAGTGGTGGTGGCGGCGGCGCGCGTGTGGGAGCAGGGGAGAGAAACAAAGAGAGAGGGGTGGGGTGGGGGCGCGCCGTTAGATATGTTTAATCTTTGCCATCCGCCACCTTTGTCGTCCGCTAATGTGCTCTTTGCCGTCCGCTAGCGGACGGCAAAGAGGGGGGCCGTGTTAAGTATTTTTTAACCAGCTCCTCAGTGGGGCCCCTCCCTCTTTGCCGTCTGCTAGCGGACGGCAAAGAACTGGCTGATGGCAAAGGCTTTCTTTGCCATCAGCCAGTTATTTGCCGTCTGCTTTCGGGTAGCTGATGGCAAAGAGCTTCTTTGCCGTCTGCTAGCAGATGGCAAAGAGCTGGCAGATGGCAAAGTAGCTGATTCCAGTAGTGTTGATAATGATACGTATGATGTTAAGATGCCATTGCTTGAGGGCAAGGCTTGGGCAAGCGCAAATGGAGATTGGGTTGTTTATATTGGGTACAACTGCGAGTGGGAACTTGTGAATGTGTACACTCGTCACCGGGTTCCACTTCGAAAAATCTCAGATGACTGCCCAGAGGTTGAGTACACCGGTATTCTACGTGAGTTCAAATACGATCATGCTGACTATCGTCTACGAAAGATAGCAATTTGTCGAGTTCCCAACCGCTCTTGGGGTTATAGGAATGCTTATATGTTGTCGCTATCTTCGACAAACTTGTTGTCGTCCTTCATGGTTTGACTCGATGGATATTGCTCAAAAATCAGTTTCTATACATGGATGAGTACTGTGATGCAATTCAATATGAGGTTCTTGTGTTTGCTGCCAGCACTCGTGGCACTGTTTTTGCATGGAATCCTCATGATTTCGGTACGTTTGTCTTCCACCGTAATTATTATTGTTTCATCCACATGCATGTGGGTTAGCTAGTTTCCCTTTACTAATTAACCTTCTTGTGTTTCCAAGGTCCTGTGAACATTCCACCACCTATACTTGAAAATTTTATTCATGAGCATGAGGACGAGCACGACCCATATACTCAGTGGCACCTGGCAACTTATTCCAATGGATCACCTCTTCTTGTTTGTATACGGGGCACTAATGATGTTACTAAGGAAGCAGGTGTTGTCTCGTAAGGTCGCACTCTCCGGACCTATTCCAACATCCGTTGCAGGGTATTCATGATGGATACTGGTGTACTAGCGCCAACACCTTCTCCCTGGTTCAGTATTGGAAGTCTTGGAGGAAACTCTCTCTTCCTTGGACAAAACTATCCAATGATGGTGGAAGGCGATCCAGCTGCTGTTGACACAATGGTACAACCATTTATGAGAAGCAATTGTATCCATACCTAGGACATTACTATGCTTCCCTACCGTCCCAATATGGGTATTGAAATAGGCCGCTTCAGCCTGGATGATCAGTCTTGCGTTGGTCTCGAGATTGACAGTAGCTGGCCCTTCCTAGAGAATCACTTCTGGTTCAAAGCAAGCGTTTCCAACACCGACGAGTGGTTGAGCTGAAGTTCACTTCGTCGCTTTGTTATTTGTTGTGTGAGAAAAACTTTACTAGAATGTTTTGTTGGAAATGATCTATAATCCAACATGTATCCTCGTTGTCGTTGTGGGTTGATGACTTGTTGTGTGTAATCTATGGTTCATTTGCATATGCGTCCATGAACTCAGGCCTGCTAGTGGTGTCCATATGAACAGTGCTAGTGATTTTAGTTGCAAAAATTAGATAGTGCTAGTGATTTGTACCTGCATATTTTGACAAATCGCAGTGTTACAAGGTTGACAAAATGGCAATGTTACTAGATAAACAAATGTCAATCTTTCTAGTTTGAGAAATGGCAACATACCCAAAATGAAAGATATGCATATCTTACCCAATTGTTTGTACGTGGTTGCACACGGGTCATGCAAAACAACCGTTTGCGTTGAAGGGATGCAGAAATCCTGCTCGGCACATTTTCCCTTGGCTTCCTGGGGAAGCTATCGGTTTGCATACGGGTGTTCTAACTAAAATGTTTGCGATGAGTGTTTTGTATTTAAAAACTGTTGATGTTTTTTTCAAAATAAAATCGTTTGATAAGTCTGTACATTAAGAGAGAAAAACACAAGTTCATTCAAACCATATCTTTCATTCAGTCACACTGCGAATTTATATTCATATGATCGAGAATCCGAGATGCAGTATTAAACCCCAAAAAAACTATTTTCGGCGGCGGAGGAGGCGGTGTGCCGCGCCGTCATTGTCGTCCTCCGGGACGCCGTTGTTGAAATCTTCAAGGTAGCACAAAATGTTCTTCACTTGTAAATCAAACATCATGTCGTCGCGCGATCGACGGGCGGGGCGCAGGAGGACGACAACTGACGCTGCTCAGAGGTAGCGGTCGACGGCAGCGTCCCATGCTGCTGAGGAGGGGCGCGCACGGGCACGGGCGCGACGGGTGCAGCCAAACACATGGGGACTGGCGTCGCGGTGGGTGGAGGGGCGCGCACGGGCGCCGCGGACGCAGCCAAACGCACGGGGGCCGTCGCACGGTGGGTGGAGGGGCGCGCATGGGCACGGGCGCTGGCGCTGACATGCACATGAGCTTGCATGGGTCCGCGGAGACCTCGCTGATGCTCGCGGCTTCCAGCTCTGCAATAGTGCTCGGCGACCAGCCCGTCAATGCTACGGGGATGGTCGCTGGCGTGGGCGTGTGGATGGGATCTGGGATGGGAGCGGGGGCAGCATTCGCCTCGGCCAGCTTGTTCTGGGCCATGTCCACGAGGCCCCATTCCTCCCTATTTTCTATCTCCTCCGGCTCAGAGTCGACTTCACCAAACTTGAAGACTAGTCGCAGATGATCATTCTGCTCCATGGCGATGGAGGTCTACGGGGAGGAGGGGAATGGGAGGCGAACAGTAAGGACGCCCATATTAAACAGCGGCTCGGGCGCCATTAATGGAGAGGAAGGCGGGCGGCCATGGAAGTCAAAGGGCTTGCTTCCCAGTGAGCCTGCGCATTGGAGGACAACTTAAGGGGCTAAGGGCCAACAGCCATATGGTCCATATCTACATACTTAACATATATAGTAATAGCTAGCACATTTTAAGAGGCTGAGGGCCAACAACCACAATTATCCACTGGAAGAAGCTTGATCACGGTGACTCAGCATCTCGTCAATGAAAAGGAAGAGCCCTCCTGTGCCTTGGTAGAGCAGGAGTAGAACAGTGTCTCCAATTTTCCAATATGGATGCATTGCCACGAGAAGTGAGAACTTGCTAATTTGAATGGTTCCATTTTTGCGGGAAATGCAGTACCTTGCAATCACTTTGGCGTTATTAGCAGGCACAAGTGTAATTCGACCACGCCGGGAAATCGATCCAGGCACGGCTATAGGGGGCAATTTCTGTTGACATGTAGAATAAAAAAACAATTGTAACATATCGTTGAAGATATATATAGTTTATGAGCATCAACATTAAAATAAGACTTTTTACCAACACTTTGTGCACACAATTGGTCTTGTTTAGTGTGTGCACCATAGGTCTAATTAATCCCATCCAAAATCCAGCGTTCATGCGATGTGCTATCTCTGTCAGATTATCAACAAAGTTTATGACATGCTTTAAGTCCTTCTAGTGAAATTTGGTACGCTTAGTAACATACATATCATTCACTATGCATCCAACATATCCTACTTAAAAGGTGGAAAGGTATTATTTATTCAGAACATGGTAGAAGAATATATAGTGCGCATAAATTGGTAAACAGAATTTGTTACTGCCTAGGAACGGAGTCAGAATACGATATCACAATTGGTTGCTTAAATAGTGATCAATTGGTTGCTTAAATAGTAATATGACAGCATGGAGAAAGTTGAAAGGACACTAACCTCGATCAGACTTTGATCGGCTAATGACGTTAGGGAAGTAAACATCCATGTTAATTAGAGCAGGCTGTGGTGCACGCACTAGAATTTTATTGCCAGCTTTCAGTTCATAACACTTAGCCATTTTTCTCCAAAGGTCCGCATTAAAATAGGAGTGACCATCTTTATCAAGTTTTACGTTAACTGTCATTGTAAACCCATGTTGTGTTGTCAATATGACATCCTGGGAGTCATCAGCAAAGTAAAGCCCAAGATTTCCTTCTACTCCTGTTCTTGCAAAGTAAGGGATGTACTGCTTGAAATGAAAATTAAGATCCTAAATTAGATATATTGAAATCACCGAGCAAGATGCAAATATGGGAGTAACTGATAGAACATATCCATATATAGATGCAAGCAAAGTACAAAAATATAGAATTAAAAATAGATAATGTAACAAAGATTTGATGCAAATATATAGATAATGTAGCAACAGACGGTATATGTTCACAAATTTAGGCCATGCCGACCGTGGTAGGTTGAGATTGAACATACCGAGCGCTCCCTGAAGTCATCCGGAATGGTGAGCTAGAACTTCATTTCCGACTGGCCATGACCATAGTTGCCTGATTTGTGCTCGCACTGTGCACACATCAATGAACACCCACGAATCAGCTAGAACAAAAATGATTCCACGGCGATTTCCACCGGTTGATTAACAACGGCGGACGGACTGCAATAAGATATGAGTGAATATTTCGCTAATTAAGTTGATTACCTTCTCCATGAGAAAAATCCCTGGCCCAATGCCGCAGAGAACCCCATACGACCATAGTCTAGAATGTCGGTGCAGATAGGCGGCGGAAAGCGGTGGAGGCGAAATCCGTAAACGCGACAGATAGTTCAGGGAAATGTGTGGCAATAGTCAACCATAAACGTGTGGATTACTCGGTTAACAACTATACAAAAAATGAAACACATGGTTTGAAAACATGACGCCTGGCTTGGTGCCATGGTATGGCCTCACCATGCCCTGGTAAAAATTGGAGAATGTTTTCCTTATGTCGTGATGCGTGCCTTTCATAAGTTGAACCATCACCGAGGAAGTTTCACGGTTTCAAGGGGGAAATCACCAAGATTGAAGGGGAGTCCAAATTTCCTTTTGTCCTTTGTCCACGAGTTTTATTCTACGATGAACATACAACCTGCAAATCACCGTGTTCAAATTTGGCACTTTTCCGAGTTCATTTGCCATATTTAGGGGATTATGTGCATTTCCTAGGCATTAATGCGCATAATTCTAGTTCAAACAATCGATGCATGAAATGGTCCAAAAGAATGGCCTAGAAAACCATGCTCATGCCATTTAGTAAATTCTCATGCCTTTTACAAGGAATCGATAGATATTTCGATGAAATGTGTGGCAATAGTCAACCACAAATGTCTGTTTGTTGGGTTTTCAACTATAAAAATGAAATAAATGCTTAAAAACATGACGCCTGGCATGGTGCCATGGTATGACCTCACCATACCTTGGTAAAAATTTGAGAAGGTTTGGCTTATGTTGTCATGCACGCCCTTCATAAATCGAACCATCACCGAGGAAGTTCCATGCTTTCGAAAGGGAAATCCTCAAGATTGAAGGGGAATCCAAATTTTCTTCGTTCTTTGCCCAGGAGTTTTTTTCTACGACGAACATACACCCTGCAAATCACCGTGTTCAAAATTGGTATTTTTCCAGGCTCATTTACCATAGGGGATTATGTGCACTTTCTAGGCATTTAGCGCATATAAATCCAATCCAGCTACAGGTGCACGGGTGTGATGTGAGGGATGTGGATTGTCGTTCGATTGCAGCGCATCCAATGGTGCACATGCGCGATCCGCATGGCTGGGTTCTGGCCAATCATAACGCAACACACAATATGCTCAATGCACACTATTTCCGGAAGCAACGGAGATGAACCGTGTGCGATAATGAATGAGCAAAATTGTAAGGGAAGCCAAATTTCTGTTGTCGTTTGTGGTTGAGCTCTTGAATACCACCGCACTATACGGCTGCCCGACCCCTCAGTCCCAGAGCTCTCTCCAAGCGCCGTCCATGGCATCGCAGCGCACAGTAACTGGTAAGGAAGCGATGGCATCCCGCCCCGCCGTGTTCCTCGCCGCCCGCGACCGCGCACATGGTAAGGAAGAGGTGGCATCTCGCCGCGCCGAGTTCATCGCCACCGGCGGCCAGACAGTTACATGGGTGGACTTTGAGGCTGCATGGCCGAATGGGTGGTGGATCTAGAGGCGGCCAAAGCCGCACAGAAGGAGCGGAAAAGGCAGAAATTAGTCAAGAAAAGAGAGTCCCACCGCCGCAAGAAAAAAGAGGTCACATGCCGTGGTGAGGAGAGCTTGGCGGATATCGAAGCACGGTGGTCTGCCGCCTACAAGGCCGGGAAGGAGAACGCCGGTGTCTGGCCAGCATGCCTTGATGGCAGCATGTGAGAAGTAGTTTAAGTTTGTAGTATTAGAGAAAATTACCAGTAGTACTTTAAGTTTGTAGTATTAACGTACAATGTCGGTAAGAGCATCCTTTGAGGGCTTTGAGCGTTGATTAGCATGTGTGCCCGTGTGCATTTTTTTGCGTTAATCATTAGAAGATCACAAAATACACGGTTTCTATGTCGTACCCGTCTGCGTTTTTTGTGTTAATGACCCATAAATCAGTTACATGTGCGATATTTCCTAATAAACCAGGTGTACCACTGACCGTAAAAAATCAAGTACACTTGTACATTTTTTTGGAGACGGGATCTGCCAACTTTTTTTTCTCGCACACGAGTATTTTACGCGCTTCGTCTGTGTTGTGTTTTTCCCCCGCCCAAGTTTCAAATTTCGCACCAAATTTTTCATTGGGCACGCGATTTCAGAAATTATTCCTCCAACCACATCCCCTTCCCCTCAGTACCCCCCCTCCCTCGCGCCTCCCCCTACCGGCATCTCAAAACGCCGCCGCGGCAACCATAGCTTCAACCACATCTACGTTCTGCTCGGATCCAGTTAGGTAACCCACCGATCTCTATCACGTCCCCGGCCTGATTGCTTAAATGACACCTGTGAAACATCCTCATGCCTCCAAATCCCCCCCGCCAGGAGCTGATGGCGGTCCATGGCGCGATGGCTGCTATGCGTGTTAACCCGGAGGAACACCTCGCCTCCATCGCCGCCCCCGACATGGTGCAGGCTCTGGCCCAGATGAAGTCTCCCAGCGACTACTCCCCAGGACTTAACAGGTAAGATCTGACCAGCTAAATCTTACCAATACCACTTGCAAAGGCTATGATTTGTACGGTTGATGTATTAAGCATGTTCATGCCTTGTTTATTTCAGTACTACACACTATGTGATGTTCATATATTACCATGTCCGGCTCGATTTCACCAATACCAGCAGCAAACTTACAATAGATGACTCGGGATATCCCTAGAGATGTTGCCCATTTGCTATTTTTAGTGGATGCTAACCTTGTTGCACATAACATGCCTGCCCATGTACTTACGCAGGGTCATAGCGACCGATGCTTTTGTTTGCCGTTGAGGTGAGCTGCATCCAATGTCTTACAGTATTTCACATAATTTGTGCAATTGTAGTTTAACTTCTACCCATTTACTGGTTGCCTGTAGGTACACATGTCAGTGGCACTGATCCACACTTCAACCCGGAGGAACAGCTCACCTCTACCATCGCTGACTTTGGGCGAGCTCTGGCCAAGATGAAGTACCCCAGCAACTACCTCTCAGGACTTACCAAGTATATACTCACCAGTTCAATCTTACCAATACCAGTTGAAATTAATGGCTATGTTATGTACGGTCGATGTATTAAGCATGTTCTAGTAAACATGCCTAACACGTTTTTGCTATGATCCCTACCTTTTTATAGACATCTGGGCCATTATCTGCTCTGGCAGCACCTGCCTTGTGATGTTTAACTATGCCAATTGCATTTTTATCAGTACCGGTTTCAATGTCTATTAAGCTTGTTGCAATTAACAGTTGAATCCATTTTTAAACAGTTGCATTTCAATAGCTACAAACTTACAAAACATGACTTAGGATGCTATTAAGCCTGTTGCAATTAACAGTTGTATCCATTTTTTAATTTTTCCATTTGCTACCATGCTACTCTCCGCAATGAAGATATACTAGATATGCTGCCCCATTTGCTATTTTTGGTGGATGCTAACCCTGTTGTACTTAACATGCTTGTCCATGTACTTACGCAGGGTCATAATGGCTGATGATGTTGTTTGCCATCAAGGTTAGCTGCATCCCATGTCTTACAGTATTTCATAGCATTTGTGCAATTGCAGTTTAACTTCTACCATTTACTGGTTGCCTGTAGGTACACATGTCAGTGGCACTGCTCCACGCTTTGACCCGGAGGAATAGCTTGCCTCCTTCGCCGCTGACTTTGGGCGGGCTCTGGCCAAGATGAAGTGCCCCAGCAACTACCTCTCAGGAGTTACCAAGTATGTACCCACCAGTTCAATCTTACCAATACCAGTTGCAATTAATGGTTATGTTTTGTACTGTTGATGTATTAAGCATGTTGTAGTAAACATGCCTAACACGTTTGAGCTATTTTCCCTACCTTTTTATAGACAACTGGGCCATTATCTGCTCTGGCAGCACCTACCCTGTGATGTTTAACTCTTCCAATTGCATTTTTATCAATACCGGTTTCAATGGCCATTAAGCCTGTTGCAATTAACAGTTGTATCCATTTTTAAAGAGTTGTATTTCAATGGCTACAAACTTACAAAACATGAATTAGGATGTTGTGAAGCCTATTGCAATTAAGAGTTGTATCCATTTTTTAATCCGCCCCTTTGCTACAGTGCTACTCTTTCGAAATGAAGATATCACTACAAATGCTGCCGTTTTATTACCATTTGCTATTTTTGGTGGATGTTAACCCTGTTGTAGTTAACATTGGCTTTCCATGTACTTACACAGGGCTACAATGGGTGATGATGTTGTTTGCCGTCGAGGTTAGCTGCATCCCATGTCTTATACACCATCTATTCCTAAATATAAGTATTTTTAGAGATTCCAATATAGACTACATAAGGAGCAAATTGAGTGAATCTAGATTCTAATCTAAACTATATCTATAATTCTATATACATCCGTATGTATTTCATATTGAAATCTCAAAAAATATTTATACTTAGGAACATAGGTAGTTGTATTTTACATCATTTGTGCAATCTCAGTTTAGCTTCTAACATTTACTGGTTGCTTGTAGGTACATATATGAGGGGTACTAATCCATGCTTCGGTCCATTTTGCATATGGGGCAATGAGATATTCATGAACAAGCGTCAAGTGAGGAAACTAAGAAAGATTGTTAGGCGAAAGAAACGGGTGATTGGAATTAAGCTCTTTATTTACACTTTGTCGAAGACAACAGTGAACTTTAGGATGGTAAGTAATGTGTTGCCTTTTCCCCTGCCCATAGCAAGTTACTCTATTAGACCTCAGTATCTGATATTTTTCTCTTTTCAGTGGTTTCCGAAGCTATTTACTGATGATTACCTTGCAAACTACATGACCGGAGTGGAGGCAACTAAGGTTAAAGTATATAATTCATGCTGCCATAATAATGCTCTAGAAGTCTTCCTGAAGGCGGTGAAGGATGGGCGGGCGATCGTCACAAGGGGTTGGACAAAAGTGGTTTGTGCCTATGGCATGCAGGAAGGCACATTATGGGCATTCCGCTTCTTCAACACCTTCGACGGTCAAAATGATTTACACTTGTCTCTTCACCTTTACCGCCTTTAAATATTGCGGTTCATCATAGTTAATTGCTGCCTAATCCTGTAATTGCTGAACATATTGTACTGGAAATTTTATTTATGGATTCGTTGTTGAACCTTTGTGCTGAGAATTTGAATTGCATGTTTCGTATTTCAAAATTTCCAATTAGAATAGTAAATTACAAGCAAAAACAAAAATAGAACAGACGATCATGGACCTTTGCAAACGGTTTTAGCAGTAAAAGCGCTTGCGATATATAGCCCAATGCCACACAGGTATCTACATCACATCGTGTGTGATGTAGTTAATGAAAGCAAACAGTTGACCAAGGCAGAGCATGTGTGATAGTTACACGTTTCACACATGAGCGTATACATAAAACCGTGTGGGATGTACATCCGAACGGAAACGTTTTCCTTGGATTGACTGTGTGGGATGTACATAAGAACAGAAATGTATTCCTTGGATTCACCGTGTGTGATATACATACGAACGGAAATATTTTTCTGGGATTCACCATGTGGTATGTACATACCTACAAAAATGATTTCTGGGATTCACCGTGCGGGATGTACATACCTATGGAAATGATTTCTAGGATTCACCATGTGGGATGTACATACCTACGGAAATGAATGGGTTTTGATGCCTCGCCTGATCGCACACGGCCCTAGCCTGGGTCCCAGGAGGGCCTATCCCCGACGATTTTTGGGTCGTGTGGGAAGGACAACCTATCGCACACACTCACTTGGCGACGGCTCCAAATGTCGTCGCGGGAAGGGGTTTTAAACCATTTGTTGTTAAGCATCATGAATGGATTCCTGCCATGCATTTTGATGCCATGTTTGGGTGCTGTAGCATGTTCATCTCATTGCATTTAGTTGACTACTTGCTGTAAATCGCAGACCGGTGCCATATTTGAATTGCTTGCCATTTCCAAACCGTAACTCCGATTCCGGCGTTCTTTATATCGTTTCCAAGCGATTTCATCTCATCTTTCCAGTGGCACACTTGGATTTCCGAGTTGAGGCCAGGTTCATTCATTCCCTTGCAAATCATGCATATGCATCGCATACCGCATCTCGCATATCATACCATGTTCATGTGTGGTTTGTTTACTATGTTGTGTGCTTCTTTCCGGTGTTTGCTTCCTCGGGTTGGTTCCGATAACGTCGCGTTTGTGAGGACCTGTTCGACTACGTCCGTTTGTCTTCTTCATGGACTCTTCTTCTTCCTTGCGGGATTTCAGGCAAGATGACCATACCCTCGAAATCACTTCTATCTTTGCTTGCTAGTTGCTCGCTCTTTTGCTATGCCTATATTGCGATACCTACCACTTGCTTACCATGCCTCCCATATTGTTAAGCCAAGCCTCTAACTACCTTGTCCTAGCAAGCCGTTGTTTGGCTATGTTACCGCTTTGCTCAGCCCCTCTTATAGCGTTGTTAGTTGCAGGTGAAGATTGAAGTTTGTTCCTTGTTGGAACATGTTTACTTGTTGGGATATCACAATATCTCTTCTTCAATTAATGCATCTATATACTTGGTAAAGGGTGGAAGGCTTGGCCTTATGCCTGGTGTTTTGTTCCACTCTTGCCGCCCTAGTTTCCGTCATATCGGTGTTATGTTCCCGGATTTTGCGTTACTTACGCGGTTGGGTAATAATGGGAACCTTTGACAGTTCGCCTTGAATAAAACTCCTCCAGCAATGCCCAACATTGGTTTTACCATTCGCCACCTAGCCTTTTCTTTCCCTTGGGTCAGCCAGCCCAAGGGTCATCTTTATTTAAACCCCCGGGCCAGTGCTCCTCTGTGTGTTGGTCCAACTTGTCAGCCACCGGCGGCCACCGGGGGCAACTCTGGGCTGGCCTACCAGAAGTTTGGACAATCCGGTGTGCCCTGAGAACGAGATATGTGCAGCTCCTATCGGGATTTTTCGGCACATTCGGGTGGCTTTGTTGGTCTTGTTTTACCATTGTCGAAATGTCTTGTAACCGGGATTCCGAGTCTGATCGGGTCTTCCCACTAGAAGGAATATCCTTCGTTGACCGTGAGAGCTTGTGATGGGCTAAGTTGGGACACCCCTGCAGGGATTTGAACTTTTGAAAGCCGTGCCCGCGGTTATGGGCAGATGGGAATTTGTTAACGTCTGGTTGTAGAAAACCTGAAGTTGACCTTAATTAAAATACATCAACCGCGTGTGTAACCGTGATGGTCTCTTTCCGGCGTAGTCCAGGAAGTGAACACGGTGTTGGAGTTATGTTTGACGTAGGTTGTTCTAGGATCACTTCTTGATCATAGTTTCTCAATCATGCTTTGCCTTCTCTTCTCGCTCTCTTTTGCGTATGTTTAGCCACCATATATGCTAGTCGCTTGCTGCAGCTCCACCTCATACCTTTATCTTACCTATAAGCTTAAATAGTCTTGATCGCGAGGGTGCAAGATTGCTGAGCCCCCGTGACTCACAGATACTTCCAAAACCAGCTTGCAGGTGCCAATGAGTCCGTGCAGATGACGCAACCAAGCTCAAGGAGGAGCTCGATGAAGATCTTGACCTTTGTGTTGTTTCGTTTTAGTGGATCAATAGTGGAGCCCAGTTGGGGTCGATCGAGGACCTTGTCGCATTTGGGGTTCTTCTTTTATTTTGGTTCCATAGTCAGACCTTGAGTGTATTTGGATGTTGTAATGCTTTATTCATGTATCTGTGTGAAGTGGCGATTGTAAGCCAACAATGTATCTCTTTCCCTTATGTATTACATGGGTTGTGTGAAGATTACCTCACTTGCGACATTGCTTTCAATGCGGTTATGCCTCTAAGTCGTGCTTCGACACGTGGGAGATATAGCTGCATCGAGGGCGTTACAAGTTGGTAATCAGAGCCTTCCCCGACCTTAGGAGCCCCATTGCTTGATCGTTATTAGCGGTCGAGTTGTGTCTAGAAAAATGTTTTGAGTCATTTAGGAATTATATATCGGAGAGTTAGGAATTCTTTTTACTCCCCAGTCTCCTCATCGCTCTGGTAAGGCATCCCGACGTAGAGTTTTGACTCTTCTCTTCTCAAATTTCACTAAAAAAAATTTAGGATCACACGGGTATCTTGGAATCGTTCCGATGGTTTTGTGAGGAGAACATTGTTCTTGGTGCCCCCTGTCATTTAGGGGTTGTGGCAGTGTCCCGGGGAGTTGAGCTCCGAGGTGTTGTCGTCACAATTTTATCGTTGCAGTTCTAGAATACCTGAGTTTAGTACGCCGACATCGAAAATCTCTTTTATGAAGTTGTTGGTGAGATAACCTCGATGCCACCCAGTACTGGGGCGGGAGTTCGGGAGTATTGCCATAACTCGTATAATGGATGCTTTTCGAAGGTTGAGGTAGACGATTTCCGAAGGTTTCTTGGTTATGTGTTGAAGGATGGATACAGCTGGATGTAGGATTTGCTAGTTTTGGGTGAGATATTATGCTTCCCCTGTATCCCCAACACCTGATTGCATAACCGGAAAGGTTCGGGAGCTTCATAGGTGGGAATTCAAGTAGCTCTTAAGATATCTTTCCGACAGATGTATGATATGAAATTGGGGTTCGACGTCTAGTGGTCCGCCTATTCACGGTCGGTTTTACAGTGGTATCGTTGTGTCTTAAAGAGTCCTTGGCTATGCCGACTCGGGGATGCTTCGTATGTCATGTGCACTGCCTTGTACATGATGGTGATGTACGATCGAGCCCGTGTAGGCCCCACCACGAAAACTTCGAACGAAATCTCTATCATATGTTTGTTCCGGCTTATTTTGCAAGCCAATCCTTTGTTTTGTTTTGAGTTGTGGTATTCGAGTTGCTTCGAAGTCAAATGTTGATTCCATACCTTCTTTAAACGGTGTTCTCATATTCCTATGTGAATACTAATCCTTCTCGTTTATCGAGATTGTCTTGTTAATCCTTTTCAACCTGCGTGTTCTCTCTTCAAGTAGATCCGATCTTTTTCAACATCCGCAATATCAACTCAAGTCTTCTCAACGGCGTTCGTTTCATCCATCCCAAGTTGTCTTTGTTTTCCCTCCCACCCACCATTTTTCTTCAAGGACTCAGATTTCTTAATCAAGTATCATTTTATTGTTGTGAAGCCTCTCCATTCCTTTTCCGGCAATGTTCTTATCCGGTGATTCTCATGAAGAGTCTAAGGGAGCTTCAAGTTCATCTTTCTTCGTTCTTTTCATCTCCGGTGGTTTCAAATCAAGCTTTCGGTGTTGATCATATCTTTTTCCTCCTTTCAAATACCTTCTCTTGCCGGTGCTCCTCATATTCATTCATTTCTCGCTATTCTATTGTTCCGGAGTGCTCAAGATATCTCGAGCTGTTATCTCATTCAAGTCTTTTAATTCAACCGGTGCAATCTCTCTCTTTAAATCATTTCAATGGTGTTCTTTTGAGTGGGCCCTAACCCACAGGTCTTTTCCCAGGATCTTACCTGACTCTTCTTATTTTCCCGGCGATACTCTCAAATTCTTTTCGAAGTTTGACGTAAGAATGATTTATCATCAGTCAAATGTCTACTCCAAGATCTGTCAAAATCTTTTCATCGTTGGCTCAACCTCTTCGTTTTGATTCTTCCGGAGTGTCTAAATAATTCATGGTGGTGTTTCTCGTCGTCATTCTCGAGATTTTGAAGACCGAAGAAGAGTTTCTCTTTAATCTTGCTCCATTCTCTTCAAGATTCGTGATTCTAGCTTGTTGCCATCCTCTCGTAATTGTTTTGATCGTGAGAATTCTTTTCACCTATCCGGAGCAATTCAAGAGTCTTCTCAGTTTGATTCTCCGGAGCCCATCATTTCAGAAGATTTATTCATTCTCAGCTTTCAGCTCTCATTCCCCAAATCTCACCGGTGCATCATTTAATATTCTTTAATCAGCTCGTAATCTCTTCATTCTCATGGATCTAAATCCTCACAAGCATCTTCGTTTAATTGTTAATTCTTCCCGGTGTTTCTTCATGTTTTAATCGTTCTTTTTCAATTCTTACGGTGGTTCTTTCAAGAGTTCCTCTTCCTTCGTTTATCATATTAATTCATTTGTGGTTTCAATTCTACCGGTGGTTCGTTGAAGACCTTTCTCAAGTTTGCGCTATATCTATATTAATTCTTTCAACGAGAAGAAGTAATATGCCAAATCCGTTGTTTGTCATCAATTTAATTGGTGAAGGATAAGCATCATGTAATTCTTATTCTTGTTTCATCCATATGTTAATCTTTTCTTCCGGAGTTCGTTCACGATGATTAAATTCTTGATTTCAAGTGCTCGTCTTTTTTTCCCGGAGTCCCAAGCTCTCGCAATTATATCACCACGGAGATTCATCTAAATCATTACAAGGTTTCACCTTGTGTTTTCAACTTCCCTTTCCTTTTGTTTGATCATCCTTTTGTTACCGGAGTTCTTCTTGAAGGTTCTACATGATGGTCCATCAAGGATTTAATTCCTTCTCGAAGTGTTCATCGACATTGTTTTCTGAGGAGCTCAAGTTTTCTTCATCTTGTAGTCCGGAGTGCTATTCTTTCACGCGTATCTTTTGAGGTGGTGTTATGTCATTCTTGATAATTTCCCTTCGTGCTTCGTGTTTCACAAGTTATCAAGAATGAGTTATTTTTAAATCCATCAATCTCGTCATTGGACGTATCTTGTGTCATGTTTCACCTAAAGCATTTCCCTAAGGATTGTTGCTATTTATGGTGCTTATAATTGACCTAAGTTCTTCATTTATCCCCCCAGTGAAATAAGTTTCTCATCTCCTTGTTGTTATCAATCCAATCTATCATTTCCGTTAGTGGCAGATTTTCACCTCTTGGTTTTGAGATGTTTTTCATAAGCCCACTTCAAGCCTATCTTTTCGTTGTTGGGTTTCCAACAACTCCGTTCGACCCCTCTCCTAAGGATGCTTCCCAAGTTCATTTGAGGTAGAAGCTGTTGTTCTTCTTATCCGTTCTTTTGTTCCGATGATCTATCTTCTATTCTTTCTCCAGGAGGCTTTGCGATGTTGCTATTTTCAATCATCATCTCAAAATGGTGAGGGTCGTGTTCTTTCCGTTGCTTATCCATTTAACCGGGGTGTTGTGTACTCTGTTCAAGTTCTTTTCACCTTATCAAGTCTTGCATCTCTTCTACCGGGGTGCTTTCAACTTTGTTATTCTTCATTGCATTCTTTCTTTCAATTTGTTTAACCTCTCAAGGTTCCTTGGTTTCACTCATTGGTCAAAGAAGCAACTTTTTTTACCTCTTCTCTTTCTCTTCTGTTTTTTCCCCGGTGCCATTCTAGATCTCGGGACGAGATCCTCTCGTAGTGTTGTAACGCCCCGAGACCGATATGCCAGGTGTCCTCCAGTTATTCGATGTTGTTGCATTGGCATTGCTTGCGTGTCATGCATTGCATATCATGTCATCATGTGCATTTCATTTGCATACTTGTTCGTCTCATGCATTCGAGCATTTTCCTCGTTGTCCGTTTTGCATTCCGGCGCTCCGTTCTCCTCCGGTGGTCATTTCTACCTTTCTCTCGTGTGCAGGGATTAAACATTTCCGAATTGGACCGGGACTTGCCAAGAGGCCTTGGTTTACTACCGGTAGACCGCCTGTCAAGTTTCGTACCATTTGGACTTCGTTTGATGCTCCAACGGTTAACCGAGGGACCGAAAAGGCCTCGTGTGTGTTGCAGCCCAACACCCCTCCATTTTGGCCCAAAACCCACCAAAACCCTCTCCATCATCTAGAGCGTTTTATCACGATCGTGTGGCCGAAAACCGCACCTCATTTGGACTCTCCTAGCTCCTCCTATGCCTATTTAAAGACCCCTCCGAAATTCTTCTTCTTCTTCCCCCCAAAACCCTAGAAAACCAGATCCGCCGCCACCGGACATGTCCGCCGCGCCGGACATTTCCTCCGCCGCCGCCCACAGCCACTAGCAGCATGCCACGTGTCCGCCGCCACCTACCACCGCCGCGGCCCGTGCGGCCCACGGGGAG